>NW_020837949.1:61726175-61931614 GCF_003676395.1 Aethalodelphis obliquidens
ACACACACACACACACACACACACACACACACACACACACACACACACACACGAGATAGGGAGAGCAAGAGTGAGAAAGAAAGAGAGAGTAAGATGCTTTGTAGTTTACAAAATGCTTGCCAGAGAAAAATGACCTTTTACTAGTTTCTAATCTAGCTGGGCTGCAAATGTTTCCCATGGGGACCAATTTTGAGTGAGGCAAAAAATCTGCATTTCTGGGCAGATGTGTGTCTAAGTGGGAGGCGGGATAAATAAGAGAACAGTTCTGCAGAACTCCCACTAGTCTGTGTGATTCTGCTTCATCATCATCAATTAATATTTATTGAATGATAGATCATGGGGCACATGGCACTGTATGCTGTTCCGAAGAGTAATATTTTATTTCCTGCCAAGGGGTCCTGGAGAGTTGCTACATTTCACAGCTAAATGGTGGATATTTGAACAGTCGGTTAAAGAGACTCATTCATATATTGTTTATAAAAGTACCTCACAGTCTTGGGCATCAAGAAAAGCATTCTATGAGTATGTATCAGTTTTAGCTGATTATCACAGAGAGGAAATGGAATGTATATATTACAGTAAAAACTGGCTTTTTTTTTTCTGCTAAGAGTATAGGAAAAAACACAACTTATGAACTCCATATTACTTTTTACCAAGGTATTCTAAAGTGCTTTAGGTAAGACCTGGTATGTACTTGGAATCATTGCTGGGAAGTGTGTTTATTGCAGGTGTTAGCATCTTCCCCCTTCAACAGTTGGGAGACCTGAGACATTGAGCATTTTAATGATGTCTATAAACTCACATATGGAATGTGGATCTCATCACATAGGCCCTCCAAGTCAGGGCAAATTGAATAAAATATACATTTTCCTTTGTCGTGGCCCATGGGTTGCTTGTTACTCTATAGCCTTATCTCCCTCTAAATCTTCCCTTCTTCCCTTCTTACTCCCCACCCTCCTGGCCCCACTCAGCCACTCATGCACACACACTTGATACTCTTGCCAAGCTAGACTATTCATTACCTTCTGGTTTAGTCATATATTTTACTGCCACCAAACCTTTGCTTTTATTTTCTCATCTGTAACTCCATATGCTATTATCCAAGTTCTGCTTGCTTAAATCTTGGGCATCTTTAGGGAGCTGCTCAAATCCCACTGGTTCTCAAAGCCTTTTTTTTTCTTTTTTTTTTTTCTGTACGCGGGCCTCTCACTGTTGTGGCCTCTCCCGTTGTGGAGCGCAGGCTCAGCGGCCATGGCTCACGGGCCCAGCCGCTCTGTGGCATGTGGGATCTTCCCGGACCGGGGCATGAACCCGCGTCCCCTGCATAGGCAGGTGGACTCTCAACCACTGCGCCACCAGGGAAGCCCCCTCAAAGCCTTTTTAATACCCCTTTCTTCCCATTATTAGTAAGCTCTCTTTTTTTTTTCCCTCTTCCACTATTGCACATCTTTTAGATCATCTGTCATAACTCTTTTCTCTCCCCCCATTTCTCATCTTCTGTCTACTTGGGATTTGTTTATGAGTTGGTGAGTATCTCACGGCATTGGCTGGGTGCTCTCTTGGACCTTAAGGCATTGGTATGATCAATCAATAAGCCGATCAGTCAATCAATCAATTAAGACAACTTGCTCAGTTGTCCACTCTGAAGTAACAGAATAAACATAGATCAAAGAGCATTACAGTGAGCCTCAAGGGACTGTCTAATACTGTTTTTGCTGATAAGGAAATCAATTGTTTTGTATGAAGTATTGTTTGAAATTCTTCAGATATTATCTGATGCTCAGAAATATCTTGATCTTGCTGAGATTTTCAGTATGTTGATCAATAAAAGTAATTTCTTTTTTTTTCCTTAAGGAAAGTATTTCAACACCTGAGTAGGGGAATAGCTTTATCCAAGTTATTCTTGCCCTTATGACTAGTTGCCAAGAGGAGGTAGAACTGTATAATCTTTTGAGTTTAGAACTTTTGTGAGAAGAGAGAAAGAGAATGAGTCTCTTGTCATCTATCCCCATTCAAATGGGTTTATAAAGCTCTTTATCAAACAAAACCATAAATAACTGCAAAGAGGTCCAATACCCAGGGTAAAGAAGAATAGATGGAAAAGAAAGAAAGCAGCTATTTTCCCATGAGCATCCTGTGTTTGGCCGCCTTAGGGGTCTTGTTTGTTTGTTTTGTCCTTTAGGGTTAAATCTGGTAGGATTTATCTTTTACTATCTAAGAAATCATACATAAACTATAGATAGACGTTAATTGATTGATGGATTAATTCAATCCACAAATACTACTGACCATCTACTTAGTGCAGGCATAGTATGAGGCACCAAAAAAACAATAGTGAAGGAGGTAGAGGCAGTATTTGCCCTCACTGAGCTTGTAGGTTAGTGTGTGTGAGAGCAATTCAGCAGGGAACAACGGTGGCGTGTGACCAGGCCACTACAGGGGAAGGACAGAGTGCTGCAGGGGCATGGAGAGCCACCTCACCCAGATGTGCGGGCTCAGAGGAAGGGTCACCTATACATGGGGAACTGAAGACTATGCAGGAGTTCACTGGTCAGAATGAGACGAGATGCAGGCAGAGGAAAGGGCATGAGTGGAGGCCGGGGATGAAAGAGAAAGTGGAGAGTGTGAAGGTCCACGTGGCTGCAGGACAGAGGCTGGGGGGCACAACGCAGTGCTGCACAGATGTGAAGCTTGTTTCTGTGAGATCCCACCTCCTGACCAGGGGTGAGAGAAGTGGAGTCTGGAGTGGTCCTTACAGAGTAGCTCTTACATGCGTTGCTTGTGATCTGACTCTGGGTTTGAAGCAGGCAGATACTCACGCAGACTAAAGAGGTGCTCTGACTGTTTCTCTTTAAAAGGAACTATGGCACTGGAATCCGGCGCCCTCCCAGAAGAGATCTCTACCCACATTTGTGCCTGGGCTTCAGTTTATAGAAATAGTAGAGCAGGGTTCAGGGAGGGGGCAGAGGAATAACACCTATTTTCTTACCCTCTACTAGGCAAGTTTATGTAGAGGCAGTTCCTGGCAAATTTTTGAGATAATGTAAAACATGCACTGGGGAGAGGGCTACAGAGATGATCCTTGACATCTCTGAAGAACTGCTAGGCGTGAACAGAGCTGCCTGGGACGGTGTTTTAGAAAACAAAATTGTATTAGAAATGGAAAGTTTCACATATGTTTGATGCCCCGAAGCAGCTTCTTTCCACCATTGAAATATGTGTCAAACATGCAGATAAAAGGTAGGTAGAAATATCAATGCTTAGGTGCTGAATTTTAGTAGTCGTGTTTACGGCACTTTGTAAGCCTGAGGTATGCCCTCAGCTAGATTATGACACAGTACTTTGTGTGTAGTGGGTGTGCCAAAATATTACTGGCATGAAGTTGAATTTTGAATATATCGCTAAAAACTACAGATCAAAATGGAATTCAAGGAAAACCCCAGATTTATTTTCTTCCACATGAAGAACAATTTATTTACTTCTCTTGAATTATCCCTAGTACTGAGCTGGGTACTGGATATATAATCTTTGTTGACAAGTTGAAGGAATGTTATCCTAATTAAGATTAGTGTTAGAAGTGTCTTCATTGTCAACAACACAGTTACTGTGATGTCACACTTCTTCCAAGGTGTTTTCATATGTGCCTGTCCTAACTCATAATTTTAAAAAAGAGGAAAGAATATTGATAGTAAGAACAGAGAAGAATTTGTAAAATATACATTTATTTTCTAGCTCCAAGTAGCTCTTTCTAGTCCTTGGATTTTGGAGCCATACAACTTTGTGTTTAAACCTAACCATTTTCCACTGGGAGGAATGTAGGGCAAGTTCTTAAATTCTTTGTGTTTCCTTCCCCAGGTCCTCCCACCTCATGACTGTTTTTTTCTTTCAAAATGGAGATAATATCAATGTTACAGGATTTTTGTGATGACACAATGAGATACGTGGTAGAGGACCTGTTTAGAGGAGGTGTTTAATTGGTACGTGTCCTCTTCCCATCAGCCTTTCCTTTGCTCTGAAGATCCCAGCTTCAGAGCAGTATAGCTCAGCATCATTAGTATTATCTACTTATTTTGAATTATTTATTATTTTGCTAGGGATAATAGAGCTTTACTTTTGTATACTTTATAAGGGCAAGTTAAAAAAAAAAAACTGTGTCAAGACAATTACAGGAAATGTGTTAAATACACTTAGAAAGCATACTTTTTAAAATGGTGAAGCAAATGACACAGACATTAATTAAAGCTACCCTGTCGTACAGAGATAGCTCCAAAGTGAGCTGATTAAGTATTACATAGTCTGTAATTCAAGGTTCAGATTCAGAATGGCTTTGCCATGCCGTTTGCTTTAGTGGTCACTTTTCCCAATGAACACATTTAAACTGAAAACACATTTGAACTAGGGGATTCCGAGGAGCGAAAAGGAATGGATGGCACAAAGAAAGAGTTATAACACAGAACAAGCACATTCCCAGCTTTTTTGCTATAAGATTGAATTGTCAATACTCCTATCTTGATAAATTATAAAACAGCATTCCTTTTCCTCTGCTTTCTTCTCTTGTTTTCCCCTCTATCTTTTTAGCTTTTCATATTTGTGTGCATTAGTTGAAAGCCAGGTATGGGCTGAGGAATGTTGCAGTTGAAAAACAAGAAAAAGGCAAACAAAAGCTTATTGATTTTCACTGTTTGTTAACATGAAAGAGTATATATTTGTGGGCGTGCACTTGCATATGAATTAAGATGTAAGTTGAAATGGAAATGTTTATGAGAAAATATCTAAAACTCAATGCCACATCATCAAGTAGCTATAGGTAAATGTGCTAGTGTCACTCCCCCACTATCTTCATCATAATGCTCATTAATTATTATTTATAAAGTTATGTGTGGTATGTATTCTTTATTATATAAAAAGAATGGGTGTATAGACCCCAAACTTAAAATTGAGAAGTCTGGACTGAAAAGCTGCTTGACCATGGTGTCATGAGACTCTGGGATAATCTTCCAGTCTCTCATGCTTACCTGGATGGGGCACTCAGCAAATCCATTGCAGTGATCTAGGCAGTCAACCTAGAAGAAAGGTTTTTTTGCAAGTCACCGTCTGACTTTTCCAGACAATTCAACAATTTCTTTTTAAGGAAAAAAAAAAAAGCAGCATTTGTTTTCCTTCAAAGCGTTTTTGTTCTATGATTGAGATGACATGGTTTTTGGACTGCTCCCTGCAGGAGGAGAAGCCAGACGGAAGGCAGCTTTCTCTCAGCTCTGGCAATTATAACAAAGTCATAAAACCCCAGGTAAATGGGAACTCTTTAAACATTTGCAGATATAAATCTGACACAGTAGGAAAGTGACCCAAAGGGAAGTGCTTATTGATCCATTTTCCCCCAAAGCTGTCAGTGACGAATGAACATCATCTAATTTAATAGGAACAGCTCCAAGCCTGCAACCTTGCAAGGTACTCTCCCTGGCTTTTCTTGGGCGGCTGTTTGACTATGACGGAGAAACTTAACCTTTTCAGGTATCACTTTCCCCATCTGTTAATGGGGATAACAGTGTCTCAGCTCTGAGTCTTTCTGTGGAAGGCAGCTCAGAGGAAATGTGCTGTTGTGCTGTATTGTATCATAAACATATTTCTTGCCAAGTTTTGTCAGTTCATTTTCTGCTCAGTAGGGTCTTGTCCGTCATTGTTGATTTCCTCTGTCCTAGAGTACAAAGCAGTGAAGGGGGAAGTTTCAAAGTTGTAGCATTTACATGTAGTCGATTGAGACAGCCACAAGAGATTCTGACATCCCTGCCACGTTCATTTGTCTTGTAAGCTGCACTTTTTCAGCAGCGAGGAAATGGGACAAAGAGCTGTGGAAGAGACATAACTTGATCAGATATGATGTTTTCCCTGTCAGTGTTCAGATTAAATCCATCAATAAATACTTTCTGAAGCAGTTCTGTTATATACGAGGCACAGTTCTAAGAACTTTGGCAGAATTCCAGCCATGTGTGCGATGAGTGCCTCGGGAGCTCAGACAAGCCAGCTCACCACCAAACAACCAGAGCTCAGTTTAACTTCCGTTAGCATTACTGATGTCCCAGTCTATTTGGGAGACATGATGCAAACTCACTGTGCTGGAGAATACTAAGGCTCACCCATATCCAGGCCTTCTATTCTTTTGGAACCTATGGGAATACTATAATTTTCAGCCTCCTGTTGGTAGGTGGGCTGTGTGACTGGCCAGTTACATGTTAGAGGGTGAGGTGTGTGTCACTTCGGGGCTCGGGTGTTGAAGAACTGAGAAAGCTACCTCCACATTCTCTCTTCCCTCACCATGGTATCCTTGAGGGTCAGGTGTTGATATGGCAGTGCCACAAGATGAAGAGAGCTTGGGTCTCTGAGTCCGGGAATGGTGAAGAGACTCTAATATCCCTCATTAGACTTTATGTGAGTGAAAAATAAACTTTCAAAAGGTTACACAGTTAAGATACAGGGTTTCTTTCTTATACACCGCAGCATAGTCTGGCCTCTTCTGCCTAATGGCATGTTAAGCCAAATAATAAGAATTAAATGACAACATAAGACAATGACAAAGTAATTGTCACCAAGTGAGAAGTAAGATCATTGAGTTTCCTTAGCACAAGGAGGGATGGGATCAGTAGTCATGGAAGGAATTTAAGGATCTGGAAGATTTGAATGGGAGGAGGAAGGGGACAGGAGGAAAGATGTTCCAAGAAGGCACTAGTCCAGTGCTGTGAGCCATGACTTCGTGGCTGCATGGGAAAGCCTCAGTGTAGGACACTGGCCCTGCTGCCTTGGAGAGGGGAAGTGAAAGGAAGCAGAAGTCCTTATCATTACGTATTAAAAACTAGAAACCTAGATACATATAGGTGATTATTGTTCTTAATTAAGAGGCGGTGTTTCAGAGTTTGAGGAGAGAATGTAAGAAGACAAGTCGTAACTGAACAAAGGTAATAAGGACCTGTGGGAGATAGGCCATTCGTGTGAAATCAGTGATGTCAGTTTGAGTCTAGCTCTGTCCCTTGGTCCCACTCTCTGCTGGGCTAGTTTTCCAGAGGTATGTAGTTTTCATAGCACCAATGTATTTTGATTGCACCATGGTTGGGCCTGTAAATCAGTTCGTTCATACAATTGAATGTGATGACTGATTATGCCACAACATTGCTAAAGTCCCGTAGAAAATGGATCTAGTTTGTTTTATGCAGTTACTATTATTTTATTGAGTACGCATTATTGATTTTATAGAGTAGACGGTTATTTGAGAGATAAGTTCATGAATTTGAATCAACTCCAGCACCATTCTTTTAAAGCACAGACGATGCTGGTGAGGGACTTAAAATTCAAGTCTGCCTTTTGTGATTGTTAATTTTATTCAGTTGTCATTTAGATTAATTTCCTCCTAGGTTATAGAAAACTAATTTTCCTATTTAAAAGCTGAATTGCAGCTCCAGCTTGGTTTTCTCAGCCTGTATCTTCCATAAATGGCCAGAAGTGGATCCACTGCTGCTTCCCACCTTCAGGTCCAGGCCCTATGTGCACCCCATCTTTCTGATGGTGAGTGTGATTATACCAGGCTCTGAGCTCAAAGGCCTAGAGGCTCTGAAGAATCTTCTGGGCCCCCGTGGGACTTCCCCTTAGAGAGTGTTACAGTGTGATACAGGGCATTGGCTTTGGAGGCAAATGGACCTGGATTTCAATCTCAGCTCTGTCACGTATTCACTATGTGACTTTAGGCAAATCAAGTTACCTCTACTTACTTGAGTTTCCTCATCTGTAAAATGGGAATAACGCAGGGATGGTAGTTTCAAGAATTGTAAGAGTTGATGTGTTTCATGTTTGAAGGTTACAGGCATTCAACAGGATCATTGCATGAATGAATGTAACCTGCAGTGCTGGCAAAGTGCCATCCCAGGACGTCCTGCTGGCCCCTATTCAGTGTCCATCTTGAGCCTACATGTTCTAGAGTTAAGGCAGGGAACCTATTGCTGCCTCTCACACATGGTACCTTATTGTAGGCATACTCAGAATTTCCTAATAGTGGAAGATGTTGCTTATTTGACCTCTGTGATATCTGTATCTTATCTGGGTCCTCCTAACTCCTGTATATGAAAATTCTTAGAGTACTTTTTAAAAAATCTCAGGGTTGTATGAAAATGACTGAAGGATTTGATACATTTAACTGTACACTTGCTCTTTCACGAGAATTAAGTATGATTTGCTCTATAGTAGTATTTCCAAAACCTTGTTCCAGGGAATACTAATTCTCTGAGATGGTCTAAATTTTCTTAGGCAGAAAAAAGTAGGATTCTAAGGATTAAATACATTTGAGGAACCTTGAGTTAAATAATATTTTTTCTTATTTCAGTATTTATCAGAGCTTGTTTTCCTTTTTTTTTTTTTTTTTTTTTTTTGCAGTATGTGGGCCTCTCACCACCGTGGCCTCTTCTGTTGCATAGCACAGGCTCTGGGCGCGCAGGCTCAGCGGCCATGGCTCACGAGCCCAGCCGCTCCGCGGCATGTGGGATCCTCCCGGACCGGGGCACGAACCTGCGTCCCCTGCATTGACAGGCGGACCCTCAACCACTGTGCCACCAGGGAAGCCCATCAGAGCTTTTGTATTCTAATTTGCACCATGGATCTTTAAGAGACCTGATACAGAGTAGGCATACAACAAATATTTGTTCCATGAATGAATAAATAAAGGAATGGCAGAGTTAAACTTAGATTGCCCCTTTTGGACCCAGTTTTGAAGCCTCATCAGCTTCCCTTTGCCCCTCACCTCTTACCCCTTCTTTACATGTGCCTGGACCCAATTTGTTGTCCTTCTCTACTCGTCATATGTTTTTGCAGACCTGTATGCCCCTGTCCAAATTTTCAGGTTGTAAGAAACACCAGTGTTTTTGGTATGTCAAGGATTCAGGAAAGCTATGTCCATGCTTGTGAGTCCTTATGGCACAGAGTGACCCAGACAGTTCTCAGTCAGTAGCCTCTTGAGGCCTGGCTCTTTTCCCCAGGATACTAAGCTCTTAAAAAGAGCACCCCAGGCAGGACTTGCCTGTAGTGGGTCGGTCTGCAAGGTCTGCTTCAGAGGCTCACCTGCCCCGTCCTTCTCCTCCTTACTTATGCAGACTTGGCAACTGCCCTTTGGAAATTACAGGGAGGCTTGCTGTTTTTTTCCCTTTCTTTGCCCAAATAAGGGGCCCTCTGAGACACTGGGCACTCTCTTTTCTTTAGAGAGACAATGCAGAGGTGTCTCAGCAGAGGTAAATGTATTATTCTGCTTGGATGATATAGGCTATCACAACTTTTAATTCCTGTTCTTCTAATACCAGCCAGGACCACAGTCATGAATTCCCCTATAGTCATTTCCCAATAGAATTTCAAAAAGAAAGTGCACAGAATTTTTCTGCTACCTAAAATTCAGCCAAGCCAAACCTAACAACCCTCTCCTCTTTCATGCATAGCTGGAGAAATAATGGCCATTGGGTAGTAAAAGGTGAAGCCATTTTGAGTGGCAGCTCCTTATTATGCAGAGATTTCCAGTTGGGGTCATTGTTGCCAGGCCCCCTATGTTGGCCTGTCACCTCACCTCATGTTCAGAGCACGTGGAATCAAAAGCCTGATCCATGCATGTTGACTGAGCAGTAGACAGGGAGGAGGAGCAGGCAATAGACTCAGAGACCCTCTGACCATCAGGGAAGCTCAGATGGTCTATGAGTTGCCTTCAGGATCTTATCTTCAGGGCGTGCAACTGGTATTCCTGCTTCAATCTTGTCCTTTTTGATGAAGTAACAGTCTCCTCATTAAAAAATGACAGCAAGAGCTTCCCTGGTGGCGCAGTGGTTGAGTCCACCTGCCGATGCAGCGGACACGGGTTCGTGCCCCGGTCCGGGAGGATCCCACATGCCGCGGAGTGGCTGGGCCCGTGAGCCATGGCCACTGAGCCTGCGCGTCCGGAGCCTGTGCTCCACAACGGGAGAGGCCACAACAGTGAGAGGCCCGCGTACCGAAAAAAAAAAAAAAAGACAGCAAGTATGGCTTTGACAACCCAATAGAGAAGACAATCCAGACCCACAGAATCAGAAGGGGAGGACTTAGGTCAGTAGTTGAGACAAGGACTTAATTATTTCTAAGTTTGGCAGGAATTAGTGCAAGTGGTCCACACTTTGAATGAGACTTCTTTATGAGCTCCCAAATGGATGTATTTTCATGGATCCAAACTCTGGCAAGGAGAGAAATGGACTTGTTGGATTAGCTAAATCTTTGACATGTCCTCCAAATAGCTTACTCATCCAGGATCCAGTCTGCAATTGTTTGACACACATTTGTCCCTCTTTAAGAAGCCCCACCATAGTGATTTATCATGGCAAAGAGACACACATAACTTGATGTGCTTTTTTAGTGGGAGAGTTTGGGAGAAGAAGGAGCATGGGTTATGGGAATTTACTGGATGGATTTTGATCCACTGTTAATGGCCCATGACATGCTATCTAACTGATTGGTGAAAATATTCCTGGTGAAAAAGCTTCCCTTGGTAGACTATTTTTTTATTTGTTTTCTTTAGTCTTCACTTTGTAGCTGACAGAACTCACAAGGGTGGTTCTTTGACCCAACTCCGAAAGCACAGTAACTGATACTTGGAGTGAGAGAGGAGCTATGGTGTGAAGAAGCCATTTCATTTATAGAAAACAGAGGCTGAAGGAGGGAAGGAAACAAAAGCTTCTCTTGAAAGGACCTTCCTCCCCTGAAGGGTGAGTTTGGAGGCCTGTGGCAGTGCCCACCAGCAGCAGCACAGATTGTGCCCTTCTCCACAGTGCCTGGGCTGCCTGCTGGGGTGACACCTCTGTGGGGAGCTGGAGTGGGCGGGAGCGCCCACGCAGCCTGGGGCTACAGGCTGGACATATTTCCGGAGGATGTGGTGGGATTTAGGCATGACTTTGGATTGCAGAAAAGTGTTTGTTTTTCCAGCAGATTGCATCCCACAAGTAAACAGCAAGCACAGACACATGATTCGTTTTAACATGAAATCTACACAAATGAAGTGCAAGGCATGGACCATACTGAATTATCTTTGTTTTAAGACTCTTTGTCTGGAATGATGCCTCATTTCCATATGAAAAATATGTTCCTTTTTGCAGTGGTCTCTTCCCCCTCATTTTTCTTTCAAGGAACAGCTCCAGTTTACCAGTGAGAAGCATAAAGTTTTTATTTTGTTGAAGAGTAGAGGGAATGGCTTAGTGGCTGAAAGGAGAGATATCAGGGAAATTGCGTATACTTGTTTAATATTTGAAGTTTTATTTTAAAGTTGAGATATCTGTTTTTCCTATCCCAGGTGGACCTTGAAAAAGGAGTTGAAACTAGTAAGACAGAAGGTAGTGTATTAGTTTCCAGTTGTTGCTGGAACAAATCACCACATATTTAGCAGTTTAAACAACACCCATTTATTATCTTGCAGTTTCTGTAGGTCAGAAGTCCAGCAGGGTATGGCTAGATTCTTTGGTTAGGGTCTCACCAAGGTATCAGCTGGGGCTGCAGTTCTTATCTGAAATTCAAGGCCCTCTTCCACGTTCACTGGTTGTTGGCAGAGTTCAGCTCCTTGCAGCGGTAGGGCAGGTCCCTATGTCCTTGACAGGTGGCTCCTTCATCATCAAGTGTTGAATGGGGTGTTGAAACTTCTCATGTTTCAAATCTCTCCGATTTCCTCCTCTACCCTTAACCAAGAGAAAGTTCTGCTTTTAAGGGCTCATGTAATCACACTAGACTCACTCAAATAATCCATATCTCCCTATTTTAAGGTCACTAATTAGTAGCATTAATTACATATGCAATGTCCCTTTGGCAATATAAGGAAAAGTATTGGCAATATAAGGAAAAGTATTCATGGGTGTGGCACTGGGGGGGGGGGGCAGCTAAATTCTGCCTGCCAGAGGGAGAGAGGAGGAGATTCAAGGCAGGAGGTGTAGCACAAGAAAGGTGTGGGCATGGTATATATGGGAAGGTAAAGGGAGACATGATGGACATTTTTAGTATTTTTACAATCATTTGTATGATTGTATTTCAGAAAGAATACTGGAGATAAGGAGGCTAGTTAGGAGTTATGATGGGGGTCTACACTTGCCGTGACCCATTTTTCATGCTGGCAAGAATGGGCTTCATTAGTAGTACTAGTTAAGTGCGGACTGAAGGATCAAGCAGCCTGTGTTGTTCAAGTCTTGGCCTTGCCATTTATTAAATTTACTCCCTTCGTCAAATTTTAGTTAATTCTGCTTATCCTGAATTTTCTCTGGTGTATAATGAAGATAATAATTACCTACCCTATAGGATGTTGTGAGTATAAATGAGCTAGGGAGTATCCTGGCATATTGTCAGTGGTCCATAAATGTTTGCAGTTTTTATTTTTACTTCCTCCTTTTTGTATATCAGAAAAAGTGGTTCAGAGTAACTCATATCAAGCTGAGAATATATTGAATTTAGTTTCTGATCTCTCTCTTCTACTGGTTAGCTGTGTGATCACCCCTTCTCTGTGTCACTTTTGTTTTATCCCCTTTAAAATGAAGATTTGTGAAAAGTAAGTTGTTGATATTTGAGCACTTTGAAATAATCACTGGTTATTTATGAGGATATGATTATGTAGAGGAAAACAATCTTGATTTCTTTTAGCTCATTCTTTATCAGAGTCACCTACAAATAATGGAAGAAGTCGAGGAAATTTCCTGTGGGCCCATCATTCAATAAGATATAGAGAAAACCAATCATCATGAAGAGTATGTTGGAAATTTGCTTACCCCATGAATGGGCAGAGTAGCTGGCTGGCCAAGGAATGTGAACTGAGAAATGTCAAAAAGTCAAACTCCCCTTCAAATCTCCTATCAATTTGTAGCAAATGCCCCAAATACTAGTATTAGAGATTTTGTTCTTTTACAATATTAAGACCTAAAAAGCAAAGTGGTAGAGTACAAAGAATAATTGACTCAAAGCAGGAAATCTGCATTTTGGTGGGTCCTAGGACTAACTAGCCATAAGTCCTGCATTCTTTCAGGGTCTCATTTGTAAACGATGCAGGTTGGTCTAGGATGATGTCTATGGTTCTTTTCTCCTTTAAGATTCTATGAAGTAGGCTGCTGAGACAGAGTGGATTCCTAAAATCTTTGATCTTACTGTATAACAGTTTGGACAGCCATTCTGGTGAGCATCACATGCTCCAGGAGGATTACTCTGAGGGGGGTGGGCAGGAGAGAGGGCTGTTGTAGGGATTCTGCAGGCAACAGTGGAGACTGGCCTGGCTGGGTCCAGAGTTGGTATGAGGGATGAGGCGAGTCAACAAGGGAGATGGTCTTGTGGGTGAGATGAGAGGGAAGGCTGCTATACAGACTTACCCACTTTCCCAGCCCTGACAAGCTCTGATTAGAGAGACCATCCGTTCAGACATCTGGTTTGTACTATAAAGCTACTAGCCTGTTTCTTGGGCTGACTGAATTCTTTTGGTGAAAGCTTCATCTGTAAATGAAGTTAATACTGATTTATTTGTCTGAAGGCAGGGCTTTTTGAGGTTCATTTAGCAATGAGGCATATTTATTCTGGGATATACAGTATCTCATTTGCCTTCAAAGCAGGCAAAAATTTTAATCTAAAGTTTTGTATGTTTTAGTTTTAGGAAAACTAGAATGGGGATCAGAAAGCCTGGTTTCAGTCTGAGCCCTGGCACTAAACAGAGATGTGAACCTGGGCGTTCAGTAACCCTTCAGGGTCTCACCCCTTATTGGTGATGTGGAGATAATAATATCTGACTTGCCAGTCAGTAAAGCTATGTGAAGTGCTCCGCACAGGGCTTTGCATTTAGTAAATGCTCCGTAACTATGGGCTATTATTTTTTCAATCCTGGTGCAGTACCTGGAAATTTGAAATAATAAAAAAATAGTTATTGAATGAATGAACGACAACAACGAAAGGGTGTTCTGTTGTGAAGTTCAAAATAAGTCAATGTGTGAAATACCACATTAGAGTAAGTATATTCTATTTGTTGAATGAAGCAACATTTTCACACATACAGCAACATTGTAGAAAAATTCTCAAACCTTAAATATCTCTTCCTACCTGAGTGAAGTGTATGGTGTAATTGCTAGTGTGTTACCTTATATCAGAGACACCTTCCCTCACCACCCTATCTAAAATAGAACTCCTTCTAATTACTCTCTACCCTTTATCTGGCCTAACTTTCCCTCTCAGCAAGTACTATCACCTGACAAATCCACTTGAATTTATTATCGGACTCTCTCCTTCCCCCTTTTGGAATATGAGACCCATGAAAGTGGATCCTTTCGCCTATTTCTGCCTTTTCTCACTACTATAAATGGCATTTATAGAACAATACATGACACATAGTAGGCACACAAGAAAGATGTTGAATTAATATCTTTTGGGGATGCTTCAGCTGTGATAATGACTTTTCTTAAGTGATCAAGTCCTTTTTACCCCATCCGAGATTACTTAAAGCCTATAATATATCACATCTAGTATTAAAGCAATAGCAATAACTTTTCTTGGTGACTCATAGGAGGTATCACTGCATATAGATGGATCTTATGGCCAGGACCTGGAAGCTGTTTGTCTGTGATCGTTTGTCCCCTTAGGGGTGGTCAGGAGAACTGCTTCCCAAGTGGAGGTGCCCTCAGTCCCGATAGCTACAGAGGTGTCTAAGTCAGGAGCAACACCGATAATTCTGCTTTGTGCTCCATAAAATATTAATAGCCATAAAAGTCAAATTGGCTTCCTCACTAGCAAATGAACTTTACTACCTGCTTTAGCTTACAGACTCTTAGTAACCAGTATGTAAAAAATACCAACCAGGGAAAGATATTTTCCCTCTTTATAGGCTTTAAAAAAACCATTTAATTCAATCTGGCATGCAGGCTGAATGTAAAATAGTTGCAAAGTGGTATTGATGGGACAACACATGATATAATTAAATATATGTATCAATTCATCAAGCGTAAGATAAAAATTAGTCACGTGCAAACAGACACCTTTAGGCGGGAAAAAAGGCAGATGTTCACTGCAGCCCTGCTTCTACATTGTATCTGGTTGGTCTCTTTTTGGAGCAGTATCTTACCTGCTGCAAGATTATCGTTTGATATTTTCTGAGGGCCTGCTTTGTGCAGGGCTCCGAATAAAATTTCAGAATTTTTGAGCCATGATCTGGGGCCTAAAACACACCTGGGGAACTTGTTAAACCTATAGATTCTTGGGCCCCATTACAGATATTCTGATTATACTGATATACTGATGGTGGTCCTGATGCCATACTTAGAAAAGGAGTGTCATTTGCAGCCATAAGCACTGGGTGAAAATCCAGGCTCTATCACTTAAAATTCTCTGGTGTTGGGCAAGAAACTGTAACGTTTTCTAAACCTCAGTTTTTCATTTGTAATTCAAGCTTCTGGATGATAAAGTGTTCTGGGTATATTATCGTTTCCTCCTACTTTATAGGGTAGCGTAGGAGTAAATGAGGCAATGTATGCAAGACACTTAGCTCAGAGTCTGATAAATATTGTACTATTGCTACTGTCAGCAGCTAAGATGTACTGAGTGCTTCCCCTCTGAGGGGCACTGTTCTAAGTGCTCTACATGTATTCACACTTCTAAATCTCAGGTAGGTACTGCTATTATGCCTGTTTTATACAGTTGAGGAAACTGAGGTGCAGAGAAATTAATTAACCTGTTTGAGGTCACATAGCCATGAGCAAAGACAAGAATCCAGGTTTGTGTGACATCAAACCCCACATACTTTGTCTGCTTTTATTACTTATTTTCCCCTGGAATCCATCTATCTTTCTTCTTCTAGCTTTATATTTGGTCCTTATCAGCTCCACAGTGAAGTCCTCTTGCTGGTTCATCTGTTGTTCTCCTATGTGTTCTGGTACCAATACATTTATTGGTGATGGGGAACTCTTAACATACACATTCTAAAATAAGAACGTAACTCATAGCATTAAGAAGTGCAAATAATCTGCTATTCTCCACCCCTCCCCCCAGATATATGTATAAAATCAACATTAGTTGACAAATCTGAAGAATCAACATAGTTTTTTTTGGCTCAGGGCAGTATGTACATCAAAGGAATCAGTAAGGAAACATTTGAAAACTAAATTGAAAATTTCATTTTGTTTATGGCTAGCTAGGGTTAGTGGAATTGTAGGTAATTTCTTTACTTCTTTAGAATTTATACCTTTTCTGAATTTTGTACCACAATGAACATATATTACTTTGTAGTCAGAAAAAAATTTCTTCCTTCAAAAGAAAGCAAATTAATTGCAAATAGAACCTCACAGCATCAGTCTTATGTTTCTTCAGGCTGTTGCTCACTCCTAGGCATGCATCCTGGTCACCTCTGTAGGACACTGAGAGAGAAGCTGATCAATATTTTGGTGCCAAGGGGAGGAAGGAGAGACTGATGAGAGAGGGACTATTTTAAAACTTGGTGAGCACTGTTAGAAGTATGCCTCAGTTCACTGACCTTGAAAATTAATCTAGGGTAACCAGAGGACTAAGCCCCAGAATAAACAAATAAGCAAGAAAATTCTTTTCCAACTTTGAACAAATGTTAACAACATGTTGTGTTTCCGCAATGCCAAAACTTACTAATTTAATGAAAAATAACATCAGTCAAGTCATTGGAAACACACAAAAATCAATATGGGTGTTATTTTATAGATCAAGCTATCACTTTATAGATGGAATTTCTCTACTGTTCATGTATTTATTTAGTTACCACTTGAAATAGTTAGAGGTCATACTGGCTTCTGAACAGACACTGGTGCCTCAAAGAGAAAAATTATGAAAATACCACATTGTCAAAGGAAATGTAATGAAAAAGTCTCTAGTACTTTTCAGGGCCATAAATGAGCTATTGGAAACATTCCATTTTCTAATAAAGTGATTGCTAATTTTTTTTTTCTTTTTGATAGTACAGTACAATCCATTTACTACTAGGTTGGAAACCTTTGGGTATAAAGAAATTGTAGACTATATGGAACAATTCTCCACACCAATAATAATCTCCCAGCCACATTGATGCGTTAAGTTACTTATAATGAGAGTTGCTTGGTAGCTAATGGGAAAGAGGGATCTGCAAGGTATTTCATAATCTTTTATATAAAAGCAGAGTTTCTAAAATGAGGAAAGATGTTATTGTAAGTTCTTGAGAATGTGGAGAGGAAAAGCCTATTATAATGTGTAAGCCAAAGAAGAGATATCATACAATAATGGTACCTTACATTTACAAATTATAATACTCTCAAATATTTGATGTGTTTTCAGATCTATTTTATCACTCTATTCCTGTCACAGCTCTGTATCAGGTGGGCATTTTCACCCCAGACTGATGAAAAAAACTGAGGCATAGTTAAGTCATTTGCTCAAAGTTACTGGTAGGGTAAAAATTACAATGTGGGTCATTATAGTTACTAAGTTGGGGCTTACTTATACTCTATTTTTTGTCTGTCTTGATAATTTGTTTTCATGGCACAAAAATATCTGTGTGAAAAGTACAAGCAAACAAGCAAACAAACAAAAAGAAAAAAAAACCCAACACAGCACCCAGTTTGCTTTGTGTGTACCACCTTTAACATCTAGAAATGCCCAAATCAATAAATGTGAAGTGCAGTGTTCCAAGAAGTTTGGGTCATTGACTACTATTTTTCTTTTTATCCAGATGCTTTGACATCATTTATGCCTAGCTGACGTTAAGATATAGACAGAGAGTTGCACAGCAAAGATTATCTGGCTCAAATTATGCATTTTATAGTAATTGTGATTTGGTTTTAAATATAGTTTAGATGTTTGTCACCTTTAGGTTTGTACCAAAAAAGCAACCCGTGGAAACAGTAAGGACAAATTTAGATATACATAATAGAATCTCATGCTTCACTTGGGATTTTGGAAAAATTTATCAAAAGGATTTTACAATTTAAGCCCATGATGATGGGCCTTTTCTCCCTTTTTATCTCTCTCTCTCTCTTTTTTTTTTTTTTTAACAGAAAAAGAGATTGAAATGAGATAAGTGGGATTCCTATCATACAGGCCTGAAGAGGATATGTGCTAACCTGCCTTGGTGACCAGGATTGAATGGAGTACAGCACAGAAAACACAAAAATAAGAACAAACCAAGATCCTACTCCCATGGTGCTTAGAGTCTAGTGGGTGAAGAAAGAAAAAAGAAACCCCAAATAAATATTTTCCACTTCAAGTGGTAGTCAGTATTGGGTTGGAACAAAGGTAGGAAGAAAGAGTGACTGGAGTGCTCTTTCATATAGGGGTGTTCAGGCAGGGCCTTTTTTGACAAGGTAAAATTTTAATGATACATTTCAATCAATTTATGGTTATGCAAAAAGGCTGAGTTTTTCAAAGGTGGTGGATGTGAACAGATTAAGGTATATGTGATGGCAGAATCATGTCCTGTACATCTTTTGTCCACTGTGCTGCTTCCTCTACTGGAAGCGTCTCCTTCCCACTTTCCACTCAGCTCCCCCCTTTATCCAAGTGATTCTGGTAACTTCTGTTTATTCTTCAGGTCTCAACTTAGATGATCCCTTTCTCAGACAAGCATTGTCTTTTCAATTCTCCCTTAATACTTCATTCTTCCGCTTTCATAATCACACTTGTAACTGTGTTTAATAGCAGCCAATCCCACTTGACTGAATTACCAGACTGCTAAGACCATGCACCTCTGTTCACCTTTTCTTTTCTTCTTTCTATCCCTATGAATGTGGAGATTTAAGATAGGAAAATAAGAGTTTATCTTCTATTTGGGGGATTGAACACATATATAATAATACAGAGTATATAAACATATATATAATAATACAGAGTGTTTGAAGTTCAATTCTAATAATACATTGAGAGCAGCAAAGATGGGTGACAGTAAGTGGATTCTAGGGTGATAAGAAAATGATTTTAGAATATTTCTGTTTTTGCACTGTGAAGATTTAACTGACAGTGCACCTTTCTGACACTGTTGTCTGCTCTTCTAAGAACCATATCATGTATCATATTCTGTTACTGAAGTCACAGATGGCTCTTTTTTGGTAGTAGGTTGCGGTTGTTTAGGGATGCTGGTTGTACCTTCTTGAGTTTACCTAGAAAAGCACTTAATGAGCTCAGTTATAAACTACAGAAAGGAGGCTGTTATGACCATTGGTAGGCTTAAGAAAGGGAGTGACTTCATCTGGTTCACCTGATTTTGAAGACATCCAGCTTGCTAGGTAGAAAATATATTGTATGGGACCAGAGTGGAAGAAGAGAGACTATTTAAAAAGCTGTATTCAGGGCTTCCCTGGTGGCGCAGTGGTTGAGAGTCCGCTTGCCGATGCAGGGGACACGGGTTTGTGCCCGTGTCCGGGAGGATCCCACATGCCGCGGAGCGGCTGGGCCCGTGAGCCATGGCCGCTGGGCCTGCGTGTCCGGAGCCTGTGCTCCACAACGGGAGAGGCCACAGCAGTGAGAGGCCCGCGTACCGCAAAATAATAATAATAATAAAAAAATAAAAAGCTGTATTCATAGCCCAGGCAAGAGAATAGGGTGGCTTAGACTAGAGTTGTGGAAACAGAGAAGGAGAGAAGTGAATATGTTTGAGATATATCTTGGAAATAGGATCAAGAGGATTTATTTTATGGATTGGATGCAGGGTGTGAAGGAGCTGAAAGTGCTTGCTGATTTTTGCCATGAGTAGCTGACTGAATAGTGGTGCCGTTTACTGAGATGGTGACACTTACATGGTGGGTGACTGAAACTGAGAGTTTCATCATGAATTCTTTAGATTCTAGATGCCAAATTATATATTCAACTCTCGTTTTTGGACTGAATTCGCAAATTATGACATTTATTATTATGTTTTAAAATAATGTCTTAACATACTGTTCCTCGTTTTTAATTGTAAACTCCTTCTAAGGATAGAATGTTTTGTACTCACTTTTGTACTCTTTGTATTTCTGGGCCTCTCAATTAGTTGAATGATGAATAGATGGTGGTAGGGACTTCCACATTGCTTACTCTTTATCTCCCTGTCTTGTCTCTTTCCCTTCCCTTCCCTTCCCTTCCTTTCTTCTTTCCTTTTTTCTCTCTATGTGCCATCTCCCTGCCTTCTTCGATGTAGGAAAAAGCACTAAATTGGGAATTATTCACATTTGGGTACTAGTCTCCACTAGCTGTGTGACTCTGGAAGCTCCAATTAATATTTTTTTGAGCCTCAGTTTCTTTGTTTGAAAAATGAGGCAATTAGAGGTGATCCCTAAAGTTTCTTCCAGTTTTAAAATTCTGTAATTGGTATCTTTCTCTCTGAAGTGTGCAAATCCAATATGTAGTTGTAGGTTTTACTTTGTAACTGTTTCAAGGGAAGGTATTTTTAGAAAGAGAGGATTTAGAGGTAATCAATTCAACTCACTCACGTGAAAGGTGAGAGAAGTAGAACCCTGAGGTATGCTTCCCCACTTATAAAATGAGACTAAAAATGATAATAATAGTAACAATAATAACAATGACAATAAGAACACCTACATCAAAAAAATTCTCATGGGGACTTCCCTGGTGGCGCAGTGGTTGAGAGTCCGCCTGCCGATGCAGGGGACACGGGTTCGTGTCAAGGTCCAGGAAGATGCCACATGCCGTGGAGTGGCTGGGCCCGTGAGCCGTGGCCACTGAGCCTGCGCGTCCGGAGCCTGTGCTCCGCAACGGGAGAGGCCACAACAGTGAGAGGCCCGCGTACTGCAAAAAAAAAAAATTCTCATGGGACTAAAATGAGATAAAACATCCAAAAGTGCTAGGAATAAATGTTCGATCAATGTTGCCTCTTAAAATGATTATTGTTGTTAGATGTCATGTGATTTGCCTGAGGATGTCTGATCAGCTAATGGCAGACCTGGGAATAAATTGTTTCCTTAAGAGGCACAAGCCTTCAGTTTCTCTTCTAGTCCTTTCCTGTCTTCTCCAGCAATCAGAGTTGAATACATTCATACACTGTGGAGACAGTGCACTAAAATGGTTATGAACATACCTTAGGGGTGAGATAAAACCTGGGTTTGAAACCAGTTTCTGGTACTTTTTACATGTGTGACACTGGATAAGTATCAAATGTTTCTGAATCTCAGTCTCCTCATTTGTAAAATGGGGTTAATAATAATGGGTACCAACCTCAAAGAGATGTAGTGAAAATAAATGATGTAATGTATGTCACGTACTTGGCAATGTACATGGCATGAATGAAGTCAATAAACAGTACTTAAGTATTATCTCCCCTCCACCACACTTCCTAAATGAAGGAAGTTCTCCATATTACCTACCTAGAAGTTATTACATGTACTTTTGAAGGAAGGTCTGGCACTGCAGTCTGGCAGACAAAGATATCTGCTCAAACGTTGCCCTGGGAATATTGTCAGAGCAGTTCAGTTGGGATGTTAGAAGATGACAACAGTGCTTTAGGCCTGTACAGCAACTAGTATGGCTTAAAAAGAAGGGTGGAGGGCCACTGGAAGGAGGTCTCTAGGAAAGAAATAAAATTGTTAGGTTATCCAATGTGTTTGAACATGAAAAATATGATTGGTGTTTGAAAGGTCTGTAAAAACGTTTAGAAAATATTAGTGATCGTTCATGTAAATCTAAGGAAATGAGACAAGTATCTTCAAAAAAATATGGATAGTAAAGGAAATGTCATCATTGTACATCGTTTGGCTTGATGAACAATATTACACAGTCAGAATTATTTAAACACTGCTTACCTGTGTAACCCCAAATAGTAACTTCATTCTACCGAAAAGATGGGTGAGTGGAAAAGAAGGAGTTGAGGGCAGTGGTGAAAAAGAGCTAAATTCTTATCTAAAATGACAAGATGTCAGAGAATAGTGTCTAAGCTTAATAAATAAAAAAGCAATATTTATAGTTAGAAACATTAAGGCAATTACCGGAAAAACAACAGAAGATGTTGAATGTGGTTACTGCTGGAGAATAGGATTGGGGAGTGGGGAGTGGTGAGAAGGAGGCTACTATGTTTTCTTGTGTGCACTTATATAACTTAAAACGGTGTTTAACTTAAAATGTTTAACTTAAAACGGTGATTGATAAAAAAGCAGAAAAACCAGATGATCTACACCTATCTCTACTTTCCGTATCTTTCCTAAATCTTTACTTTCTGTATCTTTCCTAAATGAGATAAATATGAGTTATCTGTAAAATTTGTATAAAGCTTTTTTTTTGCGGTACGCGGGCCTCCCACTGCCGTGGCCTCTTCCGCCGCGGAGCACAGGCTCCAGACGCGCAGGCTCAGCGGCCATGGCTCACGGGCCCAGCCGCTCCACGGCATGTGGGATCTTCCCGGACCGGGGCACAAATCCGTGTCCCCTGCATGGGCAGGCAGAACCCCAACCACTGCGCCACCAGGGAAGCCCTTTTTTTTTTTTTTTTTTTTTTTTAATGCTTGTCTAGGCTCTCACAGTGGTTTCGGAACTACGACTCCCTCTGATGACGTATAAGGATGCCTATGAAATGCAGTATTGGGCAACAGAATTTTTTTTGACATTTAGATATAAACTTAAGGTATTATTAGTGTTGGAAGTAAAGTTTGTATTGATTAATTATCAATAAGCTTGTGTTAATAATATTACCAAATACATGTCTTCAAAGATAAATGCAGGTTGCAAACTTTTTTTATAAGTAAATGTGATGATAACACTTATTATTCTTTTACTATACTTTTAGCTCATGGAGGGCAGGAACTGAATCTTTCTCTTCTTTGGTAACTCTTAGAACCTGGCATTGAGAATATGAATTCTTTTTTTTTTTTTTTTTTTTTTTTGGGCTTGCCCCCCAGAAAAAAGATTTTTTTTTTCCTTTCCCTCATTTTATTTTTTTTTTTATTAAAAAAATTTTTATTCTATATAGTTGATTTACAATGTTGTGTTAGTTTCAGGTATACAGCAAAGTGAATCAGTTATACATATATCCATTCTTTTTTAGATTCTTTTCCCATATAGGTCATTACAGAGTATTTAGTAGAGTTCCCTGTGCTATACAACAGGTTCTTATTAGTTGTCTATTTTATATATAGTAGTGCGTATATGTCAATCCCAATCTCCCAATTTATCTGCTCCCCCCTTGCCCCCTGATAACCATAAGTTTGTTTTCTATATCTGTGACTCTATTTCTGTTTTGTAAATAAGTTCATTTGTACCATTTTTTTAGATTCCAAATATAAGCAATATCATATGCTATTTGTCTTTCTCCATCTGACTTACTTCACTTGGTATGACAGTCTCTAGGTCCAATAATCTTAAAAACAAATTACTAGTAATTCTTATTTGGGGAAGAAGTGAATGATGTCACAGAATCATAGAATCACATGGTAAGTAATTTAAGAAATTAACTTCCCACCTTGGATGGTCAAAATACATCTCCAATACCATGGGAGACTCAGTGGTTCTTATCAGAATCTGAGAAAAATGACATTTAAATATATTACATTAAGACCTTACTGAGAACTACATTATAAACTCAATCTATTATTTCCATAATTATAATAAAAGCTGATATTCCCATATAAGGTTTAACAGTAATATTAATGGCATTGAGTCAATTAATTTTTAGGAATAGTAATATATTTAAATAATCTACTTGAATTGGGGCTTCTGCTTCCGGTGAAAATGAGACGATGGGGGTTGAATTTACACTTTTACTCTAAACAACCAAAGATGGACAAAATGTGTGAAACAAGTTCGAAGATATTGGATATTATATTCTAAGTCATAAAACTGTTTCAATAAATTAAAAGGATTCAAATCACAAAAAAGATTCTCTGACCATAGTGGAAATAAATTAAAAATCAATAAAGTAGTCCATTTAACAAATTAACAGATATAATTATTTATATTATACAACTATTTGAGTGAAATATCCTTGGATTTTGGGGGGGGGACTCTCAGTTCCCACCTCTCAAGAGGAAAAATCATGTTAAAGTGTATAAAAATGGTCAGTATAGGAATGTCATTTTATGTATGGGTTTACACTGGCAAAATAATATGGGTACTAGAAGGAAATAAGACTTATTCAGCAAATAAACATGGGCTTTTGAGAAATAAAATGAATTAGGAGACTTTGAGATCTAGAAGTTTTAATGCATTGAGTAATTTTATTTTCTTCTTGAATTGCATATATGGCCTAAAAATCAGTGAAACACATTTTAGTCAGACAACACTTAAATAGGATTTAAACATCTTTGAACTAATTTTTTTTCCAGGATGGTTGTCCTTTGGGGGGATAGACATTTTCAAAATGATTCTACCATCCATGTATACAACTAACTCACTTTATTATTTCTGTTCAATACAAGTACTGATGTCTTGAGACACTTCATTGACTCCCAAGCCCATCTCATCCACTCCCACATCTGGTCCTTTGCTCATGTTGAATCTCCACGTGAATACCTTTCCTGGCTCTTTCTAAAACCCCATCTATTTATACTTTATCTTACCTACTAGGGACTTACCTTTAACTATTCTGACCTGCCATTAATGTTTCTTTCTCTGATTCTCTTATCCATTAATTTTAATTCAGTGAGTTTTAAACTGTAGTATACATACTCACTTGGAAGTGATTGTAATAATGCAGGTTTTGGACCAAATCCTTAGAAATCCCAACCCATTAAGACTAAGGGATCAGGAATTTGTATTTTACCAAAGATCCTGGGATATCCTGATTTCAGGATCTACATATTTACTTCTGGCAAAAACCCCATCTCTTTAATGGGTTTTAATAATTCAGTCTAGTTTACTCATAGAGATGCACAGTGTCTAATCCTTCTTTTATATCTTTATATCAACAAGTAGAGTGCTAAGCATATAATGGATTCTCAACAAATGCTCACAAATGTATCGAAGCGGTGCAGTTAATGGTTAATGTATGTACTCTTCAGGTATTTTTGTTTTTAATAATTGCATAGCCAGGTATCTTAATTAAATTTTTTTTTCTAAAGTTGTGATTTGCCTTCTCATTTGAATAATAGAATTTTAGAGCTGGAAGGGATTTCTAGAATTAAATTGATTCTCTCATTTTTTCGATGAAGCAATTGAGGGCATTAGAGGTTAAGTGAATCGCCCAAGTTCACACAGTTAATTAGAGAGAGAGCTGCATCTTCTGAAACCAAGTCTCCAAGCTCTGAAACCTCATGTTCTTGCTGCTGCATGTGTTGCCTCTCACTAAGAAATCTGCCCAGTAACCCTAGGTAGTGATACAAGCAATAAGATTTAAACACACATTTCTCAGTAAGTTAAGTGACTAAAAACTTTATGTCATTCTAAAGAACTCACAGCAGCTGTTACTTAGCTTATTTGGCCTGGAAAATTTGGGGTCAGATAATTCCTTTTTGTGGGCCTGTCCCACGTGGTAGAAATTTTAGCAGGATCCCTGACCTCTAATCAACAGTTGCCAATACACTCTTTACCCCACTGCCAATAAAAAATGTCCCTAGATATTGCCAAATGTCCCCTGGGAAACAAAATCACTCCCAGTTGAAAACCTTTGCTTTATACAGACAAGCACATAAATGCTTGGATCCTTGAATTCTTATATTCTTGGAAAGACTCGTAAAGGGTCTTTCAAGATCCTTTCAAGATAGAGATTTGCATGGGAGGATGCTCTGCATTTGAAGCAATCACTATCTGGTGATACCATACACATATGTTATAAACCAAAGGCTAGGGAAGTTAAGAGTGCAGTGTAATGTTATAAAGCAGAACTACTAAGCCATATGATGGTGTGATTTAGATGAATTTCTATGGCTTTTTTATTTACAAGAATTTTTATTATGCTCCTTTTTATTTTATTCCTCAGTGCTACAGTGCCTATTATTTCTTTAAGTGGAACATTATGTTATGATATAAAGAATGGTTTTCATCATCTGTAATCCAATTTATATATATCCTAGACATAAAAGATTTATCTTGTGGATTTTTCAAAAGTCAAGAAAAACTATGTACATATACCCTTTGGAAAATGTAAATATATATAATGCTTCGTCATATGCAATGTGTCTTATTCTCCCCCACACCCCTTTCCTTGAATATAGAAGCTCAGGCAAGCCTATTTGACCACTTTAGTGAAGCTTGACATTAACAGAATAATTTCTTAATGGGTATCTGCTTATCTTTGCTGCTGTGCTGAAGGGAACAGCATCTTTCTGCTCTCACGGGATAGGAATTATGAACTGAAGTTTAATGGATGAGCAACATTTTATCAAACAGCTGCCAGAGAAACATCTCTTTAGTGTAAGTCTGAAATAAAGAAAGAGAAATATTATTTAAGGAAAATTTTATCCCAGAGAGTAGCTTGGGAAATAGGAGCATTAATAGGGGAGTGGAAGGTTGAGTTCCAGCCCTGCCTCTGTCACAAGGACACTCTCTGATTTGGGGCATATTTTTATTCATCAGTTAATAATGGTGTTAGGCTAGATGGTCTTGTACATGTATATACTGCACATCTATAGTAAAAATTCCAATTATTTATATTGCTCAGAACAAATTTTTTTAGCAGAAAGAAGGAAAAATAGCACTAGAGAAATGTCCCAAGTAATAATGTAAACTTCATCAGGAAAACCTCTCCTCTTCTAGAGTTGAACATGGAATTTTGCTTAGAGGACATACAAACATAGAAACCGCATACACAATGGTTCTAATTAAATTAAAACAAAATACTAGCCTCCAAATAATTTTCTTCTTCTCTAGCTAAAACAAAATACTGTATTTGCTTTTAGCAATATTCTGCTCAATTAGGTCAATTAGTAGTTTAATAGTCAAAGGAAATATCACTCAGCGATTATAATATTGATGATTTTCACAGTTAAAATACAGAAATTATAAATATCAACTGCTTAGACTCCAATTAGCTTATTAACATGCAGCAGAGAATATATACCTACACTATTTCGTGTATTTTTTTTTTTTTTTTTTTTTTTTAGTTCATGGCAACTAAGCACTGTTAGCCCTCAATATGATTATGTCAAGCTCTCATACAAGTTAGCTTCTGGCCAGAGTCTGACACGGTCAGTCCATATCTGGGTTTAATTATGTTGATGAACAAAAATAGTCACCTTTTTTTGTGTAGGCTAAATGCTCACTGTGTGCAGGGAGACCAGTTGTTGCTCTTTTGATTTACCCTAAAGATTAGAACAAAAGGTCAGGGATCTTTTGATGCAAGCTAATTAAAATATCAATGATTATGCACACCTTGTAAGCTTGTTCTTGGATCATTGTATAATGCAGAAATTTCTTTTTCGTATGTATTACGACTATGCACTTTGGAGTAATGATTTAGATGTAAGTGCCAAGAACATCTACACATTAACCTTTGAAAGAATATTCAAACATACCTGGAGTTGTTTTTTCTTCCTTTACAAAACTGAGTACATAAATGTATGTTTCGCCTACTCACCCCAGAGGGCAATTGAGTTTGGGAAAGGAAATTGTAAACATGGAAAAAACTAGATCCCATCAGATCATTAATGAAACCGGATGGGGATATTCTTCACAGGTTGTTGTTGGGCCTCTGGTCATGTATCTGCGGATATTCCAGCTCAGTTCATTGGATTAGCTTTCTTAGAAATTTGTCTCTTTAGATCAAAGTGTGATCTATGGACTACCTCTCTTAGAATCACCTGAATTTCTTGAAATGCATACTCCCTGACCTCACAACTAGATACTCGGTTTCCGTAGGTCTGGAGTAGTGCTCAGGAGTATACGTTGCCAAACAAAAATTCCAGGTGATTCTGATACTCCTTAAAAACTCTCAAACCACTAACTTAGGTAGCAGCAGCCAGAACTTAGTCAGGACAAATATTTTCTCTTTTGCTTGCCTGCTTTTCCCAGGAACCCCTCATCCCTCTTCCATCCCCTACCCTCAGCTTGTCTAGGTTTCAGTGAACTGTCAACTAATGCCTGCTAATGAGAGCTTAAAGCATTAGACCCTTTAGGGGCATTTCTATTTTGATGATGATGATAATAATAATAACAGTAATAGTAGTAGTAGTAGTTGTATTAGTAATATCTGGCTCTATACTTTTCAAACCTTGTGTCTCTTTATCCATATAATTCTGCTGTCAGAGGCTGCGGAGCATTTTCATATTGTAAAATGGCGTTGGACCTGGACTTCTGTGTGATCACGCTGATGAGTGGGAACACTGAGAAGTAGGAGAACTCCTGGAAATACTCCTAAACTGAGATGGTTAACAAGAATTTAGATCTACATGGAGGTGACTGTAAGCCACATAAATATATCCCATTAAAATCCAACTAAATATAACTATTCACAATTCAGTTTCCCCTAAGGTGGATGCCAAAAATCTGTGCAATCACTCCAAAGCCACAGTACACAGGAAAGCAAGGAAGAGAGAGGAGAAATCCAAGCGGGAAAGAGACAGTGGCCTTAACTGATTGTAATTAAAGTATCTTCTTTTGCAAATTTTGGAAAAATATATGATTATGAGAACACATTGTTGTCCCCCGCTGCCAGCTGTTCCCTTGAAGGGGCCCAGGGAAGTGAGGGGCCCTCAAGCTCAAGCTTCACTATCTCCTAAATAAATTCACTTCTGCCTTTACCTAGTTCAGTGACAGACACCTGGCTGCTGTACAAAATAGATACATAATAAGTGGATGAATGACTAGAAGAGGTGTAAATCTTATTCTCCCAACATTTTAGATAAGGAATTTAGCAACATTTCTAAAGTCACATACAATAAAATGACATTCACATTAAAGAGCAAGTTTCCGACTCATGGACTTTGCTAGAAGTCTCAGTGATCAATACTTCCATTGTTGCTGGGGTACCTTGTTTAGCATTGTCCTGGGTTCAAGGAGCAAGCTGTGCAGTGATAGTCTCTCTCCAAGAGAATTTCCGTCTGCATAAGGTCCATTCTCTGTTAAAAGGAATCCAGAAGAATGTGATGGCTAACAATCAGGATATTTTTTCCAGGTATCAAAACCCTCTGACCTGGTTAACTTGTGAGCTCATAAGAAGGCGATTAGGTGGTTGTATAAATGCTGGGGTTGGAGAGAGTGGGATACAGTCGGCCCTCCCTAGCTGTGGGTTCCACATCCCTGGATCCAACCAACTGCAGATCAGATGGAGGGCCAACTGTACCACACCATTTATAAGGGACTTGAGCACCCGCGGATTTGCTGTCCTTTGGAGGTCCTGGAACCAATCCCCTGCAGATACCGACGGATGACTGTATTCATCTTTTCTGACTTCCAATCAGACTGAGTAATATGTGTCTGATGCGGCCTTTGACATGAGAACTTTCAGGTCATTTCGCTAGTCAGTATTGTATAGGTTGAGAGTGTGGTTTCTGGAGTTGGAGTTCCTGGGTTCTCAATATAGTCTGCTGCTTTCTGTGTGACCTTTGACCAGTCGCTTAATTCTATTGTGCCATCATATTTTATCACCTGTTAAATGGGACTGTTTTGAGGGTTGAATGAGTTAACATCCTGGTTCGTTAAGTGCTCAATAAATACTAACAATTACTGTCATTATACTGGGTCTTGTCTTTTGACACTAACAAGCTCTTGACATTGGCAAGAACATTATATCTGTGGGCCTCAGTTCCTCATCAGTAAGTAAATGGAGTAGTTAAATGATAGTTAAGATTCATAGTTAAGATTCATTATTTTAAGTCAAAGCTGTTGTAGAACTCCTTTGTTTAGTAACTGAAAGATAAAAGCCCACTCATTCTCTAGCATCTTAAAAAATAAATGAAAAAAATCTAACAAGTTGGCCTTTTTTTTTTTTCTCTTTGGAAACAAGTATATTGAAGAGCCAGTCTTGTTGCCTAATGAACCAAGAATCCAAACTTTGGATTTCATTACTGTTATGATTCCAGATCCCATCAGAGTCTCTTATCAAATGTGGCCTCATTAAGTGCAAAGGCAACGTACTTCTCCATTAAATTGTGCTGAGCTAACTTGTGGTTGACGTGAGCCAAAATGAAATGTAATTATTTTAAATCTGTACGTCACAGACAGATATAAACATGTGCAAAACTACTTGGGAATCCTCATTTATCTTGGCTCTATTCTGAGTAAGTATACTGTATAGCAAACCTATTTAATGAGGCTCTGTCAATATAAAAACTAAGTATTTAACAACTCCAGTGTGTTACTCTGTTTTGAGTAAGTTACCTCTAAGAGTAACCCAATAGATTAGATTTTTGTCCCTTCGTGAAAAATGGAACTGTTTATGAACAGACCCTCCAACATGTAATCTGTACTTTTTGGTAGCCAGGAATTTTGTTAACATATTTTTAACCTTGGAAGAGAGAAGACACATCATTTTTATTTTGTGCCAGTCTCAGCCAGTATTGTGTCTGGCCTGGCCCTTGTGGTTCTTACTATGATTGCAAGTCGCCCTCAGCAATAACTACCTGGGAAACTTTGAAAAAGTTTATTATTTACAAGTCGTGGAAATTACATGGAATACCTGGGGCCACACAGTGAGGTTGAAGGGGAGAGAGAGAGAGGACACATGGGTCCAGGGTTCTGCTTTTACTGGGTATCAAGGGGTCAGGACCTAGGATTTCGAGGGCATACTCTTTATCAGTGAATTTGAAACATAAAAGCAGGAATTCAAATTCCAGAAAAGGAAAAAAAAAAACAAGCCACCCAATGGTTAGTTATCAGAAATCAACAAAGATCTCTAAAACGAGGGAGCCTAGAAGGGAGGATGAGGCAGGAGGCTTTTGGCTCTTTATCTAGTCCTATGGCTAGAAATGTGTTCATTTGAGATATCTGTCTTTGAAGTGAATGCCCCTTTGGAGCGGATTCCTCAGCAATCAAAACTTACATCAAGTACCTGCATTAGAAAAGAAAAGCCAACTGTCAGAGCTTGCACTACAGCTTTATAATAATAATTGCTAACATTTGCTCTATACCAGAAATGGTTTAAGTGCTGTATATGTGTTAACTAACTCATTTAATCTGTTTTTACAGAGGAGGAAATAGAAACACAGAGAGTCTGTGAATTTACCAAGATCATATAGCTAGTGAATGACAGCTGGATTCACATCCAGGAAGTCCAGTTTGCATATGTGGTTGTAGCCACTAAACTACTACTATTTCTTGAATTCCTCCTAAATTATGTCAGCTTCCTTAAGGCAGAGAGACACACTAGACACTGAACAGTGAGAACTGAAACCATAGAATGCAAGTTGGTATCTGGTGATCTTTACATCTTATTTTGTTTCTCAGTGAGGAAGAATATAATATGCAACCCAATTTTGAAATAGGTGGTTACAAAACTTGCCTGAGGTGACCTGGAGATGTTAGTGAAAGCAGGAATAGGTACAAGCTTCTGACTGACTCTGTTTCTTGGCTAAAGGCACTAGAGAATGTCTTCCCAGTGACAGCCATCAATGGCTGTAGGGGATAGAAACAATTAGGAGACAATTAGTGATTCCAGAGGGAAGTGACAGAACATGAAATGCTTGGGGGTGAAAGGAGGGTGCAGGGATCTGGCTTATGGTAATAACTTCACTGGCAACCTCAACTTAAAACAAAATTAATGATATATTTTTAAATGGCATTCCAAAAGGATCTCAGTATTCGACACTTCAGTTCCAAGCATCCACATTGTAGAGTTAGCTCACGTTTTTCATCCCTGAAGTCTTTTTTTAAGAGCCAGAGAAACATGGGCAAACTCTTCCCTAGGCTTTTTGGGAAGTACAGTGCTTCTGTATTTTGTAGATTTTGAAAGTATAGTAATCTATATCCAAAACAATGACTATTTAATGAACATATTACATGCAAAACAAGATAAAGTACCAGCACAGATTGGAAAATAAAAATTATTTGCAATCCCATTATTCAGAAATTATCAGTATTTTTTCCTATCCATATTTCTATTTACAATGACTTTAGAATCACATACATGTACAATTTTAAATCTTGTATTTCACTTTATATGAATATTTCTCCAGATCATTCCATATTTAAAAATTTTGGATCTGAAAACACCATTGAATGAGTGGAAAATAACTCATTGCACATAGTACCATAACTTATTTGATATGCTCCTGTTGTTGAACAATTAGATTGTTTAAGGATGTTTGTTATTTTGAATAATAAGTATTTTTATATGTGAATATTTGTTAGGTTTTAAAATTATTTTTAGTATAGTCATTTGTAAGATAGGTGTTCATTTTCAAAGACTATACTGTCTAAAACCTTCACTATGTATTATAAAATTATTTTACAGAAACATCTTGCTGATTTTTGTTCTATCAGCTGTATAAAAGGATGTCTGTTTCACCAAATCCTCACAAACATTAAGGATTATTATGAAAAAAATGTCTTAATTAATTTAATAGGCCAACCGTCATATCCTATTCAATTCCCATTTCGTAAATGTTTACTTATCATCTGTGTTTCCTCTTTTGCAAATAAATTTTCTGCTTACATCCTTTGTCTAAAATTTAAAGTATTAAAGAAGTTTTGCTACTGTATGTTATGATAAAAACGTTGGAAAATCCAAACAAATTTGTTGAAAGCGAATATACTAAATGCCAAACAATTTCACAGGAATTAAAAAATTTTCCTTTACCAGTGTTCATCAAGACTGTTTTTATGAGAAATGTGGAAAGGTCTAGTCAGAACAAATAATGTGTTTATAATATTTTATAAAAAGGTGCTAAATTATAAATAAGGGAGAACTACCATTTTGGAAGAAGGGAAATGCATCGTGTGTGTGTGTGTATTGCTGAGCCTTATTTACTACTCTAAGTATATAATCCATTGCTTCTGCACTCCTATAATGCGTTACAACAACTTGGAAGAGAAAACAAATGAGCAAGAAAACAGAGTTGTACAAATACTGTCAAATGTCTTTTCCCATGTCCAGCCCCTTTGAATTAAACTGTCTAATGGCTTCTTTGACCCTGTTCACCAGATTAGCTTTCAGTTTGTTCAGGTAGATCCATGGCTTTGAAGATGTGCATTTTGTTCCCCCCTCAACCCTCTGGAGTCCCTTTTTCTTAAACAAAGGACACAAGTTTGCTTAGCTGTAAAATTTGTCTGTACTTTTCAGAAATTAAAGTGAAGCTTCCCAAGTCTGAGAACCATAATTCCATTTGATTTAACTCCGGTAATCTTCAGGAAAAAAAACAAACAAAGAAAAAAACCCCCACAAACTGTAAGGAGAGTAATGATTTGTAGAAATTTGCAGGAGGCCTTGGTCCTTGGTCCAGGAGTATTACTGCTGACAATTACACAAATAGTTTTCCTATGCAATTATCCCAGCAATAACCAATAGCAAGCAAAAATTATAGAGGCCTGATGCGATGTATGCCCAGTGGTTTCTGTGTAGCACTTTGTTTGAATCAAAATGGCTATCTTTATTTTTTTTTTTTTTTCTTTTCTTTAAAGAAAAGAATCAGGCAACTCCTTAGGAGAATATAATTTTCTTCCATCTAGTTTTAAATGGCATTAGCACAGCAATCAGATGTCAAGGTGAAAGATAGACATATCTGCTCCTGGGTGCCTAAATGGTGAAAATACAATGTAATGTGGTACCACCTCCCTGGCTTTTGCATTTTAAATAGTATTAACCTTGTGCAGTGTGGAGTTATGATTTCTTAAACTGTTTTCTCTCTACAGTGGACAGTTGGTTGCATGATTTTAAAATATACAGGGTGTTGTCAAGTTTTTCTATTGAATGTGAGTGCATAGAACAATATTCAATTTGTTTTGTTTTTCAGTTTTGCATGATTAATGCATTGTACTTATTTCCACGATTCCTTCAATGTCACCATACAGCTGCCCTTAATTGAAAACTGCTTGTGTTTACTCTTTGCCCAGGAAATTACATTTCAGGATATATGTAACACAGATAGGAAAGCACCAAATCAGATTGGAAGAAAAAAAAATTTTTTTCCTTTTTGAAGATGTATGTATTAATGGTCATGTGGGAAGTCCATTGACGAGCTCTGGCAGCCATTTAACAAAAACTAAATGCAGCTGCAAAATGGAAGGTGGGGGAAAGGACCAGAAACTGAAAAACAGTTTTAGTGAAGCTGCCTTTGGAGATTCTGCAGACTCTGTTTGGCTGAAAGGGAAAAAGGCAGAACTGGACAAACAAATCTATTTCTCAACCCTTAATGTACTAAGTGGAAACTGGATTCCAGTGGGCAAACAAGTTATCTCCTCACTGGGGCTTAAAAAGATGACATCCCAAAATATTGGAAATTTGGTAGCTTTTTATACAATTTTCAAAAATTTTTTTGGAGGGAGACAGTGCACATTTTTTGCTTGTTGTATCTATTAGAAAAGCAGAAACAATCTAATATTTTTCTATGTTTAAATGCTGAAGCAGAAATTGCCTGGTAGGGACTTCCCTGTTGGCTCAGTGGTTAAGAATCCACTTGCCAATGCAGGGGACACGGGTTCGAGCCCTGGTCTGGGAAGATCCCACATGCCACGGAGCAACTAAGCCTGTGTGCCACAACTACTGAGCCCATGCACCACAACTACTGAAGCCCAAGTGCCTAGAGCTTGTGCTCCGCAACAAGAGAAGCCACTGCAATGAGAAGCTCGCCCACCGCAACGAGAGTAGTCCCTGCTCACCGCAACTAGAGAAAGTCTGTGCGCAGCAACGAAGACCCAATGCAGCCAAAAATAAATTAATTAATTAACAAATTAAACAAAGAAAAGAAATTGCCTGCTACGTGGTTATTGTTAAACAAATGTTTCTTAAATTAAATGTTACTTGGCATTGTCTTGGCTTGAAGCCTGGGCCAGTTTCATGACTATTTGGCTTATTGGGACTATACCCAAGTTTGAGTCCTAGTCTAGGATTGGTTTTATAAGAAGAGAGGGACTACGCAGGAAACTTTCTCAGGGTGCTAATTATGTAGCAGCCCAGGTCCAGGTTCATCTATCCAGCCAAAATCTCTTTGTCTTTCAGTCTTCCAACCAGCTTATCTCCATGAACGTAATGAATCACCAAAAACCATCCAGCTAACATGCCCAGAGAAGGCAATCAATCATCTTGTGTCATGATCATCTGATAAAGATGCCAAAGTCTATAGTCCTCCCTAGCTGAGACATATTACTAATTCCATATCATCACATAAGTACTCTGATTAGTTTGGGTATTTCTTGTGGCACTGGGAGAACTTTTCAACTATATTTCCAAGCACATTTCTTAGAAGAAATTCTTTGATATAACTGTGGAATTTAGTATTGAATCTCTAGAGAGCTGAAAAGGTCATATTAGTAGCCAGGGTGTGATTGTGATCCACAAAGCCTTAAGAGATTTATAGGGTGTTTAGGGCGGGAGCTAAGTTTGTGAAGAGTCAAAATCTTGGTCCCAACAGGATGTGAGACCCAGGGAGCTTGTAAATCAAGAAAGGAAAAAAAAAAAAAGGAAAAGGCTATGTAAATGTTTGCATACTGTCATTGTTTAGGTCTTAGCCTGCTGGCATTTAGGATGATGCTGAAGTTGTCTAAAAATACAGTAAGAGCCAGGGGCAGTCAGTCCTCCAGTCTAATGAGACAGATGTGATCCAAACATGGAGATGATGCACTCATCAGTGGAGGAGAGAGGTGGACCATATGGTGTGAGATCAGCTCACATCCATCAGGATGAGCCCGTTGGTGTTCTTCGGGTTTGAAGCTGAGGGTGTTGTGCTGTTGGGGTTTACACGTTTGGGTATGTGCGGGTAGGTAAGTGAGCAGCAGTTCTCAGCACCCTGAATTGTGATATATGAATACACTTAGAAGGGTTCTTATTCTATTAGTATATGTTATTTATATTTTCTTCATACTTCAACGTTCTTTCTCATTTTCAAAGTTCAGGAAAAGCAAAACAGTATTTGTGAAGAAAAGAGGTTCTAGAGATATCTGCTTTGATATTTACAAATAAACAGAACATGGTTGATCTATTTCCTGGATTCTTTAATGTTTTTTCAGTTTTCAGTCCTCCTATTCCCTAGGAATGCTCTTTGCTTGAAATGGTATAATCTGGCCCAGAACAATAGGGTTTGTAACAATATATGCAGGAAGATTTTAGAAGAGAGAGAAACAGTGAGACCTCAGGTTTTCTAATTGCAGTTTAAAATTTTATTTGATTCTATTAGAATTCAAGAGGGGGATCTCAAATTGGTGGGAAATTGCCATGATTTCCTGATTCACATGGGCTGTAAGTCTCTTGTAGATCAGGACATACCTAGATGCCATTTTCTGCCAAAGTTTGACAGTGGGAAGGATAGCCCTTGGATGGCAGTATGGTAGGGCCCTGCCGTTCAGCTTCATTTCTGATAAAGGGTAGGTCTTCAATAGAAGGACTGAATGAAAAGGTAGCGTGCAACCCAGGTGTGCTGGTGTCAAGAACCTGTGGTTTGAATGGTCAGGAGTGAACACAGCCCACTGGTGGGGGAAAACTGACACACAGCTGATAGACTGAAGTCCAGTGGGAGTTATTTTCTGCCCAGCACTCCATTGGCAGCTACATTTGTGAATCAACTAAGAGCAGTTTGTATTGATATGGTCACTTTGCTTTTAGTTCCCATTTTGAAGTGTGCCTCTTTGATGGATGTATAAGGAATCCTCTCAGACACCTCTGACAGAAGACACCAGGCAGAAGATACGGCTAGATTTTGAGCAATCCTGATTCCACAAAAGAGATGACAGACTGCTGAGTAAAACACAGCAAGCCGGTTTGTGAAGAGACCAAGCATTATGTAACAGAAGCACCTAAGTCACTGTTCAGGCTGCTCGTCTTTGAGGGCTAGAGAGAAGGCTTCGGTCTGAAAGGAGAAAAGAAAAACTTTCCCAAGGCTAACACACCAGGTTGTAAAAGCTTGGAGTCGAGATTTGTTGACCCTTCGTTCTGATCTCCCCAGCCTCATTTCTTTGTTCACTTGGCAAGGACCCTTTGCTGGAATTTAAGCAGTCTCCTTCACAGGTCTTGTCAATGACTTGTTCATTACTACTTTTGAAACTTCACATATGCCGTTTCTAACTTACAGAACATATTTTCTGCCTGCCATTGGTATATCTACTCTGTTTTTGCTGTCCTTCAAAAATCTGGCTTAAATCTAACTTTTGGGAAGCATTTCATAACTAACCCAGTCCTGGCTGTGTACTCCCTGCTTAGACTTTTATCTGTATGTGGAGCAGACGGACCTGGTTTAAGCTTCTATCATTTGTAACCCCTGCACTGGGGTTAAGTATTTGGTAATAAGTATTGGGTAACTGTATTTTGGTTACTTCCGCATACAGCTAGTCATTCTCCCTAACCACACTGTTGCTACCTGAGGACAGGAATGAGTTTATTTATGCAGTGTATTCTTCCCTCCTCCCTCCATCCAGAACAGTCCAGTGATTGGCAAACAGCAGGTACTAAGCACGTATCATAGTTATAGATTCTAAAACAAGAAGTATCTCCATGATGGACCCACTTAGAGAAGGTGAGCACCGGGAAAGTGGAAAAAAAAAAAAAGAGTGACTATATAAAGTGCTGTTTTTTGAGGATCTACTGCTGTCTAACAAACTGTCCTAAAATGTAGTGACTTGGCACAACAATAATTTGCCAGTTAAGCAGAATTTCGAAGGAACTGCTTAACTCTGCTCCATGTGGAGGTAGGTGGGCTCCGGAATCTGGAGAATCTACTTCCTAGATTGCTCACTTATCTGATTTACAGGTTGGCTCTGGTTGTTTGCTGGGAGTTCAGCGGCAAGTGTTGGCTGGGGGCCTTGATCATTCCCTCTACATGGGTACCTCCAGGAGGTTATCTGTGCTTCCTCAAAGCGTGGTGGTTGAGTTCCAAGAGAGAGTGTTCCAAAAGGCAGGAGGTAAAAGCTAACTGGCCAGTTAAGGGCTACATCTAGAGGTGGTATAGCTTTACTTAGTCAGACACATATTCTACCTCTTTATGGGGGAGTGGCATGGTCACATTGTAGAAGACTACATGCGATGGGAGATGTTATTTTGGCCATATTTAGAAAATACAGTCTGTCACATGCTGCTTTACTAATGAAATTACACAAAATCACATTGCATAAAGGGAGGAAATGCCTTGATAGTGAACTCAAAGTTAATGATAATAGTCAACATTTGTTTTTTTCTTACTCTGTGTTAGGCACTGGGCTAAAAGGTTTATACATGATCGCTCATTTGATTCTCACAACTTATGAGTTAAACATTTATTATTGTCCCCATTTTACAGATGAAGAAACTGAGATATAAAGAGGTAATATAGTTTGTTCAGGGTCACAACTATTAAATGGCAAAGGCAGGATGTTAATCCAAATGGTCTAACCCCAGAACTTGCACTTTTCTCTCTCTTGTTCAGAGTGACTATATAGAGTGAGACATTATAATGTAGCACAAAGACACAAGAAATAGCAGCATCATTAATCCAGGGGTTAAAAACCTGGGCTTAAGTTCATGTGCTCATGGGATACTTGAAGCCTCTATGGTTATTATGCAGCATTGGTCATGTGTGTGTGCCCTTTGCTTTTATCAGAGTCTTAAACGTCTGTGCTCCATAAACTCTTAAATGTTAAAAAAAAAAAAGTAAGTCATCCCCTTTTTCCAAAGACAGGCTTACTCTCAATATCTTACAACAAGATCAGTTAAATTCTTCCTTTAAAACCTTCCAAAAGAGGCATGAATGATATACACTGGGAGCATACTTGCTTTGGGGTCTGGGGTCTGTGATGGACTCGGTCAAAATCCCAGTGACTCTTTTGCAGTCCTTATAATTTTTGGGTAAATTATTGACCCCTCCCCTCAGGGCCCATTTTCCTGGTTTGTAGAACATGGCTGATACCTTTAAGGTTGGGAGGAAAAATTAGTATGCTGTGTTTGATGTATCTGGCAGTAATAGGTTTTCATCTGGTGTTATTTTCTTTAAAGGTATTTCTTGAGTGTTTCCCAGAACTGGTGCAGTAAAAACATTTCCTTCTCAAGTAGCTGCTACCCTCTAAAGTCAGGACAAATCCCCAAAGAAATCCATATGCCAAAGCGCTTACATGTGGCTACATAAATGTCCCAGCTCACATCTCAGTATTCAAGAGCATACCAGGCGCCGTATTTTCCTCCTTGCGCAAAAGTATCCTGCAGATTTAGTACTACATGAAGGAATACAGAAAATTAATCCAGGCAATTCTTCACTTTCTGAGCAGTTCTTCCTAGTTTACTCCCAGCTTTGAATACCCTTTATCTCTTTGGTGTAGACCAGGATCTACTCCTTCCTGCCCCCAGGTCCTGCTGTAGAAAGAAAGACTCAAAGTGCTTCACACAAAGACTTCTTGTTACAAGTCTCTCTCCTGCCTTCTCTAATTTGCTATTTTCTTAATTAAATCTGGGAGAGATGTTTTTATTTGACATTTGCACCTGAGAAACACTTTGATTTTAACTTCTTATAATTACTTCGGTTTTGGATGGGTTTCTTTGTCATCAGCTTTCATGGGGCCGAATGTGGCCTGTGTTTTGCAGAACAAACGTGAACATGTCCCTGTGGGACGCAGGAGCTCCTGTGTAACGGAGGTGGAAGTAATAATTCTTCCAGAGCGCTTTTCTCCAGTGACTCCCTGGAAATCCTTCTAGACTTGAGGAGTTAGAGTAGCTGAGGTTTGAAAGAGAAGCCTAATAAGGGTTAAGGGTGAAACAACTTTTTGATTTGATCTTTTTATCTTATGTCTAAGAGACGGGAACAAATAAAACTTGCTTATTATTCAGGATATTTATTAACAGTGCTTCTGCTTTGGTCTCTTTCTTTGTTCTTGGGGCCTTTTCTTATAAGCAGCTTCACTTTTTCAAAATTTTAAAGAAGGTGCCAAACTGAGCTAGATTCTTACTTCTCCTGGGCCCAAGTCACCTATAAACCCACCCTTTCCTTTTATGTGAGTGTTACTGATATTTAATAACTTTTTAAAAATCTCTCTTTGTTATTTTTAAAATTACATTTCTTCAGCCTACAGCAGAATTCAAGTCAGAACCAATTGATTGAACTGCCTAGCTTTCTTGCTGGCTTTCGCTTTTAATTGTTTCAACGCTGACTGCCCTTTTTGTTGATTCTCTATTTTCCTATAGTTTTTTTTGGTGTTTGTTTTGTTTATGGAGGTATAGTGAACCACAGGAAAAAGAAAAAAAATTGGAATATTGATCACATCCTAATAATTTTAGAACATCAATATAAAAACAAAAGTATCTTCATTTGATTAAACTATGTGTCTTTTCTTTCTTCTGCCGCCTCCTTTGTAGTTTAGGAGATCTGCATCTACAATTTCCCTTAGATTAGCAAGCCATGCTTTTGTCTTATGTGTTTTTGTTAAAAATTGCAACCAAACTCATTATTTGAATACCAAAATTTAATAAAAATATAAATGCTTTTCGTTCCCATTTTCTTCCTAATTCCTTAAGATGTACTGATTGACTTATGCTGAAAACACTAATTTTTGTCTTAGCCGAGTTCCCCAAAACTTGCAGCAGTTAAATCCACAGATGTGTGAGGTTTGAGATGCCGTTAATCCATTCAGCGTTAATAGCTTGCACTGGATCTGGTGCCCATGCAGAGCTAAGTGTAGCCCCCTATCGATTTAGGCCTGTCCATTTTATCTCATATTCTTCTTTCAAGGCAACTCTAAGGAGACACAGAGTTCAGTCACAGAAACTCAAATACTTCAATGACTACAGAAGGCATGAGGTCACCAATTTAAAGTGGGTGTGACATACTGGCCCAGTTCTCCACTTGCTTGCCGACTCTGAGCCATTTGTAGTGGTTCTGGAGGTGCTGGTTTTCTGTAAATAGAGCCAGGCCGGCACGAGAGACTGACAGGAGCGATGATTCCCTCCCTGTCTTTCATGGAGGGAAATATGGTAATGGGAGAGCCATATATTTGCCATTTTAATTCTAGGTATTCATTATTTATTAAGAAAACACAAGGGCTCCCTTTCATTTCATTTAGATGCCTCAGCTCCCAAACAGGATTCTATGTGAAAGGTCAACATTACTCATTTCGGAACATCTTAACACCCACTAATTTCCGTATATGTAGTTATAGTTAGGTCATATTAAAACTAACAGCATATGTAGAAGTTTATCATTATTAAAGGATTACAGGTTGTAAGGTTCAATTTCTCAGACCCAACCTCATTTTATGAAACTAAAGACAGTCACAGACTCGCTTTCCTCTCTGGCAGTAGGTACCTCGAAGACTGCTGACATTTGAAAACCAGAGAAGCTGAACGCTGACCCTCGAAAGAACACACTCTAATTCTAGAAAAAAGGTGGTCTGATCTGCATGACTGTGTTTGATGTGACTGCAAGGGAGTCTACTTTGTTGTCACAGAGATGCTCTCATTTTGGAAGCAGCTACTCATTTGAACCCGTATTATTTCTGTTGCACCCCCCAATGGCAGGCTGTTGGCATGTATTTATTACCCCTTCTGCAGTGTGTTAGTTAAATTCGTTTTCTAAGGCAATGGGGCCCTGAGGGAATGTCAAGGAAAGGGGGAGAGGGAGAGGAGTCTGGGATGAGCTGCTGGTTCTATAACTTCCTTCCAGGCCATTAGTTTATCTATTAGATCAGATTTTCTCAAGCTTTTGTGTGTGACCTTCCTGGCAGAGTTGTTGAATTATGTGCAGCCCCTTTCGGCAAGCTGCTTAGGTCGGGGGCTGTTCTTAGCATTTAGCTCCCACGTACTTAAACAAGACCCCTCAATTTGCTGATTTGTTTTTTAACACTAAAAGCTTGTTCTCCTTATCCATTTTTATTATTTCTTTCACTCATTGTTATTCATAACACATCTGGCTGCAGGTTATGGTGCTTTGGCTGCTTTTTGCCACGCTAACCTCTGTTACCTCTCCTAGGGTTTAGGAAACAGTTCCCTCTGGATTGAAATATTAATGAGCATAAGTACAACAGCAACCCCTCTGCTTTTCAAGGAATGGAATTCTAAGCCGAAGGGCAGCAGCGTCAATTATAACTACGGGAATCCTCTATACTCTCCCGGTAGGATACACAGATGCACACATAGGGAATCAGCTGGGCTCTGATACTTGTAACTCGATGCTTCCTTGTGCTTTGGTGTTTTGAGGCTCTAAAAGAGAAAAATGAATCCAGCAAGGAGATTTGGTTGGTGAGTGAGAACCACTGACAACTGCTGAGCTGGCTGTGTGGGAAACTGCCCTTAGGTGCGCGGTGAGGTCTCCTCGCCTCTTCTCATAACACTCAGTTGCGGAGATGAGGGAAGCCTTTGTGACTCTCTCTCTCTCTCTCTCTCTCTCAGTTTCTCCTCATTCCTCTGGGCTGTTTTCTGTAATTAGAATAGTGTACCAGGGAAAGTAGTAGTAGGTTTCATTTTCAACTCAACTGCCACCTGATAGACAGGCCCTCTATGCCCAGGGACATTCAGCCCAAGGGTGAAAACAAATGAGCAAAGATTATCAAATGGGTCGAGTCACATGGTGTAGGAAGCCTGTTGGCAGAAACAGATCCACAGACTGAATCTTTTGAGGTTGCCTTTTCTGCTAGACTATTTCCGAACTCCAGGCTGACAGTCAAAAGCCTTAGGCTTTAGAGGGCATAATCAGGTTTTGTAAAGGTCCATGCGTTCTCAACAGGAAGGAAGGAGACAGGAAATGTAGAGCAGAGCACTGGGCAAGCAAAAATTGAGGTATTTACATAAAAAGAGTGTTGTGCCCAAATGGTAAAACTACAGAAAATGGGAAAACAAAAATAATGGCCAAGAAACAAAAAAATCCAAAACAATGTGTGATTAAGTGACCAAATGAGAGTTGCAGATAATGACACTAACCATTTGTTGATCACTATAGTGTTCCAGGCAACATTCTAAGTGCTTGCTATATATTGACTTATGATCTTCATAACAGTTTTATAAGAAAGGGAATATTTTTATCCCCATTTTATAGTTGAGGAACTGGAAGCACACAAAGTTTAAATAACTTGCACAAGGTCAACATTATATTCTTTTTTTTTTTTTTTGCGGTACGCGGGCCTCTCACTGCTGTGGCCTCTCCCGCTGCGGAGCACAGGCTCCGGACGTGCAGGCTCAGCGGCCATGGCTCATGGGCCCAGCTGCTCCGCGGCATGTGGGATCTTCCCGGACCGGGGCACGAACCCGTGACCCCTGCATCAGCAGGCGGACTCTCAACCACTGCGCCACCAGGGAAGCCCAACATTATATTCTTAACCTTTATACTTCAGCTTCCTCCCAAGACATAAAAGAGACTTTCTAAGAAAAGTTTGGAGAAGCTGGCCAGATAGAGAAGACCGGTTCTTGAAAATCAAGCGAGTTGTATGAGTAGTACTAACAAAAGCACCCTAGCAAAAGGATACTCTCCAAAAGGTGGCCTCTGTATATTCTGGTTTTAGAGGTTGGTTAATTTCCTTAAAGTAATTGATGAAATTACTTTCCTTTGCCTGCATGACTTTGGATATACCTCTGGGTGCAGTGAAATGATGTTTTTCTTTTGTTTACCTTAAACCATCAGTTTCTTGAATGTGGTTTTACAAATATTCTTCTGTTTTTTTAAGATTTTTTTTTTTGATGTAGACCATTTTTAAAGTCTTTATTGAATTTGTTTCAATATTGCTCTGTTTTATATTTTGGTCCCTTGGCTGCAAGGCATGTGGGATCTTAGCTCCCCGACCAGGGATCGAACACCCCCTGAATTGGAAGGTGAAGTCTTAACCACTGGACCGCCAGGGAAGTCCCACAGATATTCTTTAATGATTAACATTTTGGGCTTTTGAAGAATGTTAACTGGAAACTTTAGAAACTAATTTAAAAATAAATACAATTGATGGAATAGTATTAGGATATATTTAACATAATTGGGAACGATATACAAATAGTATATCTAGTATGAGCCCAATTTTGTTTAAAAATGTGTATATGTATATGCACATATTCAAAAAGATTAGAAAGATATACCTCCAGGTATCTCTGAGAATATAAAGGATTTAAATGTGTATCTTTTTACTCTTCTGAATTTCACATTTTTAAAAATAAATGACACGTATTACCTGAATAAGCAGAAAAGATGCTATTAAAAGTGAGATAAATACAGTGCAAGCATCATGTTTTAGAAATGGCTCCAGCAGATACTTAGTCAAGTTATGAATCCTAATCCACCAGCATACACCTATCTCTGCTTTTTTTTTTTTAAAAAATTAAATCTTCTGACTTTATAAGCTAGACAGAACATTGACTTCCGAATCTAAAATAGGATTAGTCAAGCTTCAGAAGGTCAAATGAAACTGATTCTCAATCACACATTGCAAAGAAAACTGTCAGCTCCCGTTCTAAACTTTGGCTCCTTGGAATCTTTGCTGCTTTCTTAGTGTATAGCACTCTTTCGTTAGGGGAAGAAAAACAACACTGTGTTAAAAAGAGAAGAAACTATATTTCAAGTAAAAAATCAGCCTTATTTTGTGTGGGTTATATTCAACTATTAGCTTTGAATTCTTGGAGCTCTTTGAGAATGCCCACTCAATTAGGGATTTGAGTACATATGCTTCTAGAATGGACAATGAAATATGGTATGGTGTGGTACGGCATGGTATGGTATAGTACAGTATCTGGAGATCAGAAAGCTAAATTTATGAAAGTACTATATATTGATGTTATAATTTTCATTGATGACATAAGAAGGGAGAAAGCAAAAAGAACTGAGAAGAGACTTTAGGAAGTACTTTCTGACTACCACCAATAAGACATGAAAAACATTGAGATGTAGTATGAGGGCTGGTACAGGGAAAGGATTTCAGGAGAAGTAAAGCTACCTTGGGGTGGTTCTGGTTTGGGGGAGGGGTTACACTCTTGGAAATTCCTCCCTCTCCCTCCCACTCTTGGACAAACTTCACCAGCAAATGCTTTATCTCTTTACCTGGAGTTCACAGCCACTGTGCTCTACTAGTAATGCACACAGAAATTCCTTAAGAAATGCTGCTTATCCGGGTGACCTGGCCTGCCCAAATTATAAACCCTGGAGACAGCTTAGTTAAAAATTGATGGTCCATTCAAATTAAAAGAGCAAAGCAAACAGCCAAAACAAATGAATAAGTGATGCTTCTTTAGTTTGTTAATTCCAGAACTGCTCAGTGTTAGTCAGAACTTGGGCAGAAGACAGGGCAAGTGTCCATCTCAGTCCCATTGCATGGAACTAAGACCCTCCACCCCTGTTTTTCCTATTGCATCCAAAGCATAAAAATTATAGATTTAGCCCATGCTTTGTGTATAAATGCCTGCTCCTTGGGCAAGAGTACCAATAACGTTGCCAAACACTTGCTCTGACAGGGCTGTGTGGTTTGTCCTTGTTCATTGTCTGCTCTCCATCCTCATCTCTTCTAGTAAAACAGATTCATGCCAACTGCAAAAATAATAAACACGCAAATATTTTAAGCCAGTGTAGCAATAAATTAATTTCGTGCCTATTCTAAATGGTCCTGTTAATAAAAATAGAAATCCTCTGGTGCTTGAGAATAGCTGAACAGAAGACGCGATTTGCTGGCTCTCTCCTCGGAATGTGACATTGCTCACAGCTCTTCCTAACTGCTGCCAGGAGCTGTGTCGGTCGTTGGTTGTGGGTGCTTAGCAGCCATCTGGAAGGAAAGTTGGCATCACCTAGTTGGAGGCATATCTCAAATCGAGGGATTGTGGCTGCCATCTCAGTTAGTAAACACTGTAGCTTCCCTGCTGGGTCGAACGTCTACTCCAAACTCCTGACAGGGAGAGAAAATCAAGAAGGAGGGAAGAGGATAAGCATCACCTGAATGCTTTGCTGACTGGCAATTCATTAAGGCAAGATGTTTTTCTTTTATTCCAGAACTCAATCTAGGTGAAGTGTGGCCCATTTTTGTTCTTAATCTCATTAGATAGAGCTAGTCAATTGCTGCCCATGCTTAGAAAGCTTGCGCAGAGGACCGTGATCTTTAGAAACCAGAGTTTGAAACAGTCTTTGCTGGGAATAAATGAAGGAGTAGGAGGCATATGATTATTTTGTTCTTTGTTTACTTGACACTTCAATTGCTCATTCCAGAAGGCATGGGCAGTCATTCTACTGAATTTTCTTCTGTTATTTTCTGAACTGTGTCCTTTCAGGAAGTGGATGTCAAGAGTCCCCTTAAACTTTGGATCAGAGGTAGCAAATAGTAGAGATAAAATAGGACCCTTGTGCTGAGAACTCTTTCCAGTCTGATCACCTCTGACTTATAAAATGGTACCTCAAAGCAGATGTGACCTGGTGTGTTTTTGCTTATGACAGTTCTCACAGATTTTAACGGTCATTTTCAGAAACCTGGAGAGTGAAGACGGATAGATTCCAGCTCACTGTCACCGTGGGTGGTTCCTTTCAAAACAAGTAAAATGTGCTTTTGCTGTCAACAGAGTGTGCATTTCTTCTCTCTCAAGAGTATTTCCCAGGAAAATGGCTGGAAAGAGTTTGTCTTATACCCATCTTTTAAGCATGCATGCAATATAGGATCTTGGCATTTTTAAAGCCAAAACACCAAGGAGAGCATGAGCCAACAGAAGAATTGAAATGTAGAATTCACATTTGCTGCTTAAATCTGATTAAAGAGCTCTGGGTTTTACTGGTGTGTTTAGGTGCTCCCATCACATATTTGGTGGAATAAGCTGACATTTTCTCTTGGCCCACTGTTGCATTTTACCAGAATTCTGGGAAAAACAACTTTACAGTTGGTTTACATGTTTACGGTCATAACCTGGTGAATTGTAGGTTCACAAAATCAATAACAAAATCGTTCTTTTTTTTTTTTTTGCGTTACGAGGACCTCTCACTGTTGTGGCCTCTCTCGTTGCGGAGCACAGGCTCCGGACGCGCAGGCCCAGCGGCCATGGCTCACGGGCCCAGCCACTCCACGGCATGTGGGATCTTCCAGGACCGGGGCACGAACCTGTGTCCCCTGCATCGGCAGGCAGACTCTCAACCACTGCGCCACCAGGGAAGCCCAAAATGGTTCTTTTGATACAGTCTTCTCCCACAAATCTCGCTGTAGCATAATGTCTTTTATTGGTTTAGAGATGGAGGATTCCTTGTATGCCTTAACATGCTAACATTTCTCTTGAAATTTCCATTGGCTTTGACCACTCCTAACTAGGTAGGATGATGCCAGATAAGGAGGCCCTGTCAAGAGAATCCAGCCTTTATTGCTTCCTCTTTGTTTGCTTTGGTTTCCGAGAAAGCACAGCATCGTGGTTTCTGAGTCTCCCATAGAGACCAGCAAGGGAGCTCTATGCTCTCTAGTTCTTTGGCATCATCTCTTCTGATGACTCAGATAATTGAACATATGGAATCATTGAAAGCTTCTCTGTGTGACTCTTTTGTATGACTATGAAATTGTTCCCAAACTAAACCTGTTGTTTAACCTCGGTTGAGTGGATGGAGACCCATCGCTTACTCAGATTACTTTGAGGAGAAGAATATTTAGAGTAAGGATTCATATGGGCCAGAACTTCAGTGAGAACATTGTGAGAAATCCAAGCCTCTCTGTTGACTAGCTGCTTTTCTTCTCTCCCCCCATAGACATCTGTGATAGAAGTTTTGCTTTTCTCTTACCTCCATTACACCTTTTCTACTATCTAGTTTTCTTTACTGATTGTCTCTGGTCCCTGATACTTTTAGCTTACTCCAAGTCTTATGGTTCAACTCTAACTATGGTTTTAGCTCTCCCAAATAACTCTTAATGTCTTTTGGGTTTTCCAAAACTTATTTCCTGAGAAGTCCTGTACCATTTTTATTTTAAATAACAGGTCCTTTTATAGGTCAATTGCTAAGTTTGAATTACTTGTGGTAGGTTCATGTTTCCACATCTGGTCAAATCATCTCTGGCAGAGGTCTTAGTAAGTACCATGCCTGGGAATTGTGAGCAGGACGTTTCCTCATGGAAGAGGCTGTGAGTAGGACCTGCAATGACTGACACCTGTGTACATGGTATGCCATTCTTAAAATGGGTCCACTCCTATAGGACGACTATTAGTCAGACATATTTAAAGATAAGGGAGAGGAAACTTTATTTTATTCAAAACTTGGACATTTTTATTGATGTTATATCTTGAATGACTCAAAATAAAGGAGAAACGTGAAATTATGACACAAAATCTTGAAATATTGTGATTTGCACCAAATATTTTCAAATTCTATTGCTCTCTTCATCTTGGATATTCAGTGCCACTAGATTGAAGCCTGTATGTTTCTCTGAGGTGGACTGTATTTGCTGCTCTCTGAGGTTAGTTTTCTGCTAGTGAGGCTATGTTGACTGTGATGTTCATAATAGATCTAAACAGTTTAGTTCGAGGAGAACATATGGTTTTTTGGCGTTGCTCAGGGAATGATTTCATTGAACTAACTCAATTGTGTATATTTTTCTGGATAGCACTTAACAAAATTATAGACAGTTTGAGCTAGGAGTGGCTTTATACCATCTCATCCAATCTCTTCATATTTATAGGAGAGGATTTGTCCAAAGCAGATAATTAGTGTGGGTGTAGAAATTAGGAGCTAAATCTGCTGAACTGCAGGGCAAGGCTTTTTCCAGTGTCCCATGCTATTTCCAAGGATGGAGAAACATAATGGCTTTAAAATTTATACTTATCATGAGCCCTTTAAATACAGGTGAATAGAATGGAGAAGATTATGTCGATACTGACTAAAAATATCCTACGGGGCTTCCCTGGTGGTGCAGTGGTTGAGAGTCCTCCTGCCGATGCAGGGGACACAGGTTCGTGCCCCGGTCCCGGAAGATCCCACATGCCGCGGAGCGGCTGGGCCCGTGAGCCATGGCTGCTGAGCCTGCGCGTCTGGAGCCTGTGCTCCGCAACGGGAGAGGCCACAACAGTAAGAGGCCCGCGTACCGCAAAAAAAACAAACAACAACAACAAAAATCCTATGGATGGTAGAGGCCTCTGTCACCTATGACTAGTCCTGAACCTAGATGCTGGGCTTTAATTTCCTCAAATGCTTTCAGTTTAAAATTTTCCTTGTATGTTTCTCTTTGGGACCCAATTTCCTTTGTCAATAAATAGAGAGCTAATGATGTACTTTCATTAGCTACATTCTTCTTCCTGCTGCTATGAATTTCTTTATCTGATGCTCTGTGCAAATGTTATAGATGATGTTTTTTACACAATGCAGAGCATAGCAACTTATCATGTAGCTACATAAAGAAAAGGCCATATTTTTGTAGGATTGGCTATATTAATATGATGAGGACAATATTTTTTATTTGTTTCTCTTCACAGTGTTATGACCTCTTAACTATGGTTCTACTTCGTTTGTGTGTAGATCTCCAAATTTGATGTTTTGGTCAAAAACCAGGTCATTAAATATCTCTGCATAATGCATAAAAGAAAGTTCACTTCCTTAGCAAAATCCTACTTTTAATAGGATAAATTTTTATTGAATCAATGCCAAAATGTTCTTCGAAGAACCAAGTACCCTGCGATACTTGAGGTCTATGTCAACCGTAATTTAATGGAGGACTTGTTCATTTGTCTTGATATGAATAATAATTTCTGAGACTTGAGACATTTATCTGTTTCCAAGCCAATACTGAATGCAACATTTGATATCTTTGCATTTGTACCTTGACCCATTTACTGACCAACATAACAGGTGGTTGATAATCAATAAGAATCCCATCCTATAAATGGAAAAGGACTTATAGAATCACAAAATATTATCATTTTTAAAACTCTTAAAATATTGGTTCTTGAAAATAAAAGTCAATGACTTCTAAAACTATTTTGATAAAATTTGTTGGAACACAGAATAATTAGTGGATCAGGCTGACAATTCTTGAACCCACTGATCAATCTTAATCTCACTAAATTTAGGACCACTAGACATTATGTATATCCTGATTGGTGTCATAAGACATATACAGCACCACCTATGAAGATTTTTGTCAAAAATAATTGAACTTGAATTTAATTAAGCCCCTAGACTTAGCTACCGGTTCTTCAACAAGTAAGTGGCTTGCGAAAAGAAAAGGGAGGGGGAACCATTATAGATGAAAAGAAACTTAACATACATAGCAATCAATTGTAATGGGTAGGCATTGCTAGGATCCTAATTCAAACACATCACTGCAAGAAGACATTTTTTAACATCAAGAAAATTGACCATAGACTGGATATTAGATTATATTAAGGAATATTTTTTAATTTTGTTAAGTGTGGTAACTGTCTTCTGGCTCTTTTAAGATATCTGTTAGAGATATATACTGATGAATTTGCATGTGAAATAATATGATATTTCGGACTTTAAAATAGTTCAGTGATAAACACATAACTAAAGTGTGGGAGGGTAGGTGAAATCGATAATGGTGTACTCTTGATAATTTGTTTTTTTTTTTTTTTTTGCGGTACGCGGGCCTCTTACTGTTGCGGCCCCTCCCGCTGCGGAGCACAGGCTCCGGACGCGCAGGCTCAGCAGCCATGGCTCACGGGCCCAGCCGCTCAGCGGCATGTGGGATCCTCCCGGACCAGCGCACGAACCCGTGTCCCCTGCATCGGCAGGCGGACACTCAACCACTGCGCCACCAGGGAAGCCCTCTTGATAATTTTTGAAGCTGGGTGACGGGTTCATGGAAGATTATTTACTCTTGTCTCTATTTTTGTGTTTCAAATTTAAAAAAAATATATAAAATAGGCTGACAAAGAGAGCTTTGTCTTCATCCTAGAATATGCAAGTTTTTTGAAGCCAGAACTCATGTTTGACTTAGAAAAACAGATATTCTTCAAGGTCCTACTCTACTTAACACTGAAGGCTGACAACTTGCCTCTTAGGGCAGGCCTACTTTGGGTACTACTTTGCTATGTTACTGGTTTTGTGTCCATGGGCATTAACCCCTAGGAGCCATAGAGGTAGCATCTGTATAGTGAAAATAATAGTATCCACAGTACATGTTGTAATGAGGTTTAAATATGACAATGTGTGTGAAACACCTGGTATGATGCCCAGCATGTGTTCACTCCTCAGTAAATGGAGCTGTTACTATCTTGGCTTCATTTAACAAAGGCTAATTAAGTGTCAGGTATGTCCCAGACCTCTGCTTAATCCAGGGGATTTTTATGGAGAAAAAGATGTGGCATCTGTCCATGAATCATTCTTAATTTATTGAAAAAGTTGAATCATAGGGGATTGCTGTTTTGTAGGTATAAAAGAGTAAAATACTGGTAATTTCATATGGTTCACCCTAATAACTGAAGTGAGATACAATTATAGAGGAGAGTGGTACAACGGTTAAGATGCTAGACTCTGGTATCAGATTGCATGGGCTTGAAACTTGACTCTGGCATGAAGAAACTGTGTGATCTGAGCAAAATCGCCATTAATACCTTGTTCATGGTCTGTACAATGGGGATATAATAGTATTTACCTTATAGGATTGTTATGATGATTACACATAAAATACATGCAATAGTACCTAGTACATAGTAAGTCCTGTGCATTATTGTTATCAGTGCATGCACAAAGTGGTATGTGCAAATACCCTATTGTGGCAGGTGCAGATAATTGTATTATGTGCTGGGAGTTGCTACTGAGTGGTGCTAGAAATTTCACAGATTAAGTGTGACATTTGAACTTTAGCAAAAAGAAGGAGCCATTAAGGGCAAAGAAGATTACTCTAAGGATGTTTTAGGCAAAGGCCTAGAAGTGCGAAAGGAGAGTTTCAGGAGCAGAAGGAAGTGGAGTGGGATCAGAGTTTACAGTGTGGGTCTGGGGGATGGAGAGGAACTGGACCTGAAACTGTCACGGTAGCCTGGGTGGTGTATGTCTTCATAATTCAGTAGGCAAAAGGAGTCACACGGGGCTTCCCTGGTGGCGCAGTGGTTGAGAGTCCGCCTGCCGATGCAGGGGACATGGGTTCGTGCCCCGGTCCGGGAAGATCCCACATGCCACGGAGCGGCTGGGCCCGTAAGCCATGGCCGCTGAGCCTGCGTGTCCGGAGCCTGTGCTCTGCAACGGGAGAGGCCACAACAGTGAGAGATCCGCTTACCGAAAAAAAGAAAAAAAAAAAAAAAGGAGTCACACGAAAATTTTGCCCAGAATAGTGACAGCAATTTGGTGACTGGTTGGAATGGAAGGAAGACTTACTGATAGTCTATAAAAATAACCTAGAGCCTTGCTGTGCAAAGTGTGTTTTTTGGACCAGCAGCATCAGTATTACCAAGGATCTGTTAGAAACAAGAATTCTGGGCCCCACCTCATCTATGCAATAAGAGCTTGCATTTTAAGAAGATCTGCAGGTGATTCATGGCACATTGAAATTTGAGAAACACTGGTCTGGAGACAGCCTAGCAGAGCCTAGGCTAAGGCAGGGACAGTGGGGATGGAAAGTAGGAATAAGGACCAGTAACAGATATATTTAAGAGATGAATCTGAAAAGATTTGACTGATAAGGTATGGGGATTGAGCAGGGGTTAGTTGAAGAGGGTGAATTGAGAGTATATCTGTGATTCCTTATTATAATTTCTGGATGAACAATTGGGAATACAGGAAAAAGGGAAGTTATGGGGAACGAAGTTGGGAAAATGAACTCATTTTACGGCATGTTGATTTTAAGCGGGCTATGAGACATAGAAGGAAATCCATAAAAAATGGACTGAGGAAAATGGAGTCACATTAATTAGAAAATCTGAAGAAAGTAGTTAGTTTAACATCAACGAAGAATCCAACAATGACAAATTCTAGACATATCCCTCTACTGTTCTATAAAAGAACAAGGGCACATTAGAATTGATTCTCTACTGTGCATTAAATACTCTGAAAAAATTTTTGAGCTTGTAAAGTCAAATATTTCTGGCTCCTCTATTAAGCATAACTTCATAAAAATAAAAGTGTAAGGCACAACAGAGCTTGATAATTTGTATATAATTCTCCCATGTAGACTTGGCAAGAAAGAATTCAGGCTCTGGAATTTGGAGAGGTTAGGGAGTCCTGGTGATTCCTTGGCATCAATGTTAGTGGATTTTCTTTTTTAAACTTAGTTGGGAGGGATGTGGAGAATTCAGATATCTGAGTTCACTAACTGCTGAGTTTAAATGAAATGCTACCCAGGGGTAGGTTTAAGAAGTTATTTAGCCAGACTGAGAAATCTCTAAATATGCAATCACTCTGCCACCCAGAGTTGCCAGATTTAGCAAATAGAAACACAGGACCCCCAGTTAAATTTGAATCTCAGATAAACACGAACAATATTTTAGTATAAAAAGATTATACCAAATATTGAATAGGATATACAGATACTAAAAAAAGAATCACTATGTATCTGAAATTCAAATTTAACTAGGTTTCATGTATCTTATCTGACAACTCCCTCCAATTCTCTAATTATAACAAAGATATATATATAAATATTGATATATATGCATATGTATGTATATGCACACACATATGTATATATATATTAACAAGGGATTTTTTTCATATGTATATATATACTGCAAATTTAGAAAATTATAGCAAATATTAATGTTTAAAAAGCTAAGCTGAGAATTTTGCAAGATGTTATATAGAAATTTATAACATTAATTCATGCAAACATCTGTATATCCAATTTGGAGGAAAAAAGGAGAATAGTCTTGCTGGGAGAATTATGCCATGATTTTTCTTCTTGTGCTTATGATAAAATTACTGGTTTATTTTTTTTAACCCCTGCATACATTTTAGCACCTTGTTCCATAATGTTAGTACAGCATTTGGTAGGAAGAAAGTCTATAATTAAGGTGTAAGTTTTCAAACAAACTGCAGATGTAGAGCTGTGAGTGTAGGCTTGATGATTCTTGGTTTGTAAAGGAGACTCTGATATTAGATGTGCTAAACAAGGCAATGTGAAAATAAAACTGTATTACAGGTACAGTCTAATATATATAGAAAATACCTCTTCAATTGAGTCTGTTTTTAGAAGTTCTAAGACGTATCTATGTTAGTTTTTTTTTTTTTTTTCTCAGTGACATTCAACAAATATATTGGGCAGAAAATGTGATTAAAAAATATCCCATACTACACAATAGTATGGGACCACAGAGAAATAAGGAATTAATTCCATCAAGGGTCATTTGAGAAGATTTCACAGAGGGTGGCATGTAAGCATCTACTTAAAATATAGGATTTTAAAAAAATCTTTTCAGTGCGTTTTTTTTTTCTTTCTGATTTAAAGGTAATATATGCAGAAATTTTGTAAAGCAGAGGAGAGTTTATAGAAGCAGCGGAAAAAAATTACCCCAAATTTCAAGATCTAGAATTATCTTGATGTTATCAGTTTGATATATTCCCTTTCAGTCTTTTTCTGATTTTTTTAACATAATTAAGATCATATTATGCAATTTCTATTCTGCTATTTCACCTAACATATGTCTTAAACATTTCTTCTTGTCATTAAAAATTCTTTTAACATCATTTAACAGCTAACCAATAATCTATTAAATGGATGAAAATGACTTTTAATATAATCCTCTAATATTTTGTTCTTAGGTACCTTCCAGGATTTTTTTTTTCCTTTTGTTATTATAAAATACATTGTTGTACATTAAAAAATCTATAGCTCATTATTTCTAAGACTTAGAAGTAGAATTATTGGGTTAAGGATATAAAATAACATTAATGATGTTGACACACATACTATCAAACTGCCTTCTGAATAGATTGTCCCAATTTAGACTTGAAGAGTCAACAGAAGGAATGAAAAGGGAGCCCTGAGGGACAGAGTTGGGAAAATGTGGTATGTGATCAACAACAGGAATAGTTAGATTTGTTTGGAGCATAAGGCATGGGTGACGGAGGGGTGAAATCAGGATAAAAGCGTAGTTTAGAACCAGATTATGCAAGATCTTAAATGCCAGCTATTCCAATGAGCCTTCCTTCTACAGGAAGTCGTGAGCCCCAGAAAGCTTCTGAGCAGAGAATGCCATGACTTTAGAACTTTCTTCCAGTTAATTATAGCTTATTAAATGTCTCTGAACTTTTGGATCATGCCCAAATAATATTTAAGGTCATCAGCTATCAAAATTTGAATGTCTAGAAATAAACTATGCCATTGGCTTATCATGTTTAAAGATATCATTGACATTTACCTTATTGAACATAAATTGATTTTTACACAGTTCTGTCAGTGACTGCATAAAGCCCCTGGAAGGTAGAAAGTGCTAGGTCAACTCTGTGTCATGGAAACCTTTTAATGTGTACTCCAGTGGTATATAGAACTGTGAATGTTATAAAGATTTATTGAGAATTTAAGATGTTTCTAGGACCTTCTTGTTTAATGATGTGCCCTGTAACCATTCCTGGCTCAGAGCAGGACTAGAAGAACAAAAATGCTATAGAAAAGTCGATTTGAGTACATATTGTCTATTTAAAATCAGGACACAGTGTACTCTTTTTCTCCAAGTACTCTGTTTCTCTATGACACTAAATATTTATATGAAAAGCTAAAGAAATAAATTACTCAAATATTTAGATTTATTTTTCATCTTGTAGGCAAAACTGGGTGATTTTATTTTCTCCCATCACACTGATGCTTTCACAGAGCAAGTGGAGATTCAGATAAACGTTGCTCAGTCTGGACAACGGAAATTGTCTCTTTTTGAAGGGAAGGAATGGAATCCGTTAACTTCTTTGATGTGAGCCATGCCCACAAAAAGGAAGATGAGACACTGACTACAATCACGTGACTCTCACCATGGGTTGTTTTCCTGCTGTAGTTATGTAATGCACACTGCGGCTGGGAGAGTACAAAACCTTCCACATTTAGATTCTATTTAAACACTGAAGGTTCTGAGTTTCAAATTCAACCTGATCTTTTTAGTCTTTGGATTCTGTCTTTTGCTGTCATAACATCACTTCTCAATTCAGAGGGGAAAAAAGAGATTCATAGTACCACAGATAGAGCTTGTCTGGCGTGGCCGTGTGTTAAGTATAAATGAATCACAAAACTGAGCATTAACTTTTACTTGAAATAGATAAGACTTTAAAAAATAGGGGTAAAATTGCACTGATGGTTTGAAATAGCTATTCAAGTATTTTATGGCACCTACCACCAGACATGCTTGGTTAAGAGTATGAGGCACTCCTTCCAAGACATTGCAGTCATTGAAGACCTTTTGTTAAATCTACAATGTAAATATCCTCTCCCTTTCATACTATGCTTGACTCTGACATTAATGCTGCATCATTTAAGTGACTAAAAGAGTATTTCTGACCAGGCTTTCTAATTTTGTCATAAAACTTTGTCCAGAGTGAATTTTTGCTTAAAATGCCAACCATTTAATACATTGTTCTTTTGGCCAATTTAAAGCAAATAAATCAGGTCGGTTCTTTTTATGACACAAAAGGGAAAAATGGTAAGCTTTCTTACTTCAGATTCTTTTATTTTTAAATTTCTAGAACTGAAATGTCTCTTCTGTCCTTTAAGTACAAGCTGACAGGTCATTAATCCTTAATGTGGATTTGTACCTCTGGGAATTTTGGGGAGAAAACTCATTAAAATTCTTTTCTTTTATATGTGACTGTCCTAATAGAAATTTGGACTTCATGTTTAGAATTTGTTAAAATGAATACAAAGCATATAAATGCTTTTTAAAAGAGTTGAAGTACACAAAATTACTTCTAACTATAGTCAATGCTGTCACTCTATTCTTGAATGTCTGCTGCTAACTTTTCTACAGACAGAACATAAGTTCTGTGTGGTCCATATTTTCAATATGCATATTTTTATTCCATTTGCATTGTCTGGGTAGGTCTAATGCCCTTAATGAAATTTTCTGTAATGCTTTCCTATATTTCTGAGAATCACTGGCTACTTTTTCTTTAATTCTACCCAAAGGTAAGGCATTGAACAATCATCCTGCTTTTCTTTTTAAGGAAATAGGCTCTTATTCAGTGAAGGTTAGCTAGCAATGGTTTATATGTAGGCAAAGGAGAATGCTTTATAAATACTGGTGAATCTATTACGTATTGTTTTGTCACATCGTATTTTCCCCTTACTTCCTCTTTTCCCATTTCCCTCTCCCACTGAATGTTTGAAAGCCTTCTAAATGGAGAAGAACTGCCATCAACAAACTTACATTTCAAGTCTGTCTAGGAAGATTTTGCTACCTGTAAAAACCTCCCAAATAAATCGGGGATCGGGATTCCCTCTTCTCTGATTGTCCAGAGTAGCTTCTATCTCCTTTTACTCTAGCCATTGATAGTAATACAAGAATCCATCAAGAGACACATTATGCTTTTGTTTTTACTTTATTTTTCTTAAATAAGTGCATCAAATTCTGCCACAGTCTAAGCTACATTCTGGGCATGCATTTGAAATCTTCATTTATTCAGTCCATCAACACACAGTGAACATGGACTCTGTGTTGAGCCTGGTGTAGGACACTGGAAGCACAGCAACAAGAACAGTAGTCACTGTCTGTGCCGCTGGGGTGGGAATGGGGGGAGGTTGGAGAAAACGGGATATCAACACTACTCAATATTTCCCATGAAGAGTAAAAATTACAGTTGTGATAAGAGCTACCAAGACGATACATAGTGCTATAAAGTGTATAATAAGAAGAACTAATTTCCACTGAGCCCTTTCCACTGAGAGAAGGCTTCCCTGAAGAAGCAATTTTTAAGAAAGGATGTAATGATGGACATTCTAGACAAGGTAGTCCAGAGAATAAAGTGGTACAAGAATGTTCTAGGACTGAAAGAAGGCTTGGGCACAGCATGTGAGGAGGGGTCTTGTCAGGTGAAATGGGAGAGTTACATCTGGACCACATCAGACATGACTCTGTGGGTCATGTTAACAATTTTTATCTTTACTCAATATTCAAGATGTAAAAAGCCATTGAAGACTTTTGTAAAGGGCAGAGACATGCTAGATCTTTGTTTTTTAAAAGGTCAGTGTGGTTGTTAAGGGGAGTGCGGATGAGAGTCTTTAGAGTATGTGTGTTGAAACCTGCGTGGGCTTATTGCAACGGTCCAGGCTGGTGGGAGCAGAGAGTAGGGAGTGGATTTAGGGGATATTAATGATTAGATGAAGGAGGTGTCCAGGATAAATACCAGGTTTTTGACTTGCTTCCTGTGTGGATGCTGGTTGTTCTCCATTGAAATACTGTCCTGCTCTTGGTTTCATTAGATCATAAACCCCTATAGAGTCAGAGCTGTGTTTCCGGAGTGAACTAATAAGCTTGAGTATTAAAGTAATCAATTCTGGTCTGCAATATTCCCTTCTTACTCTGAATGGCCTTTACTGTTTCATGGTCATAATTTACAAATATTTACTCAAGTATTTAGAAATTCTTTCCAAAAACAGTGTCAAAGAAAATGCAAATAACGTTATTATTAGAACTTTGAAGTGATAATTATAGTAATGCTTGTATTAGTCAAGAATTCTAAAGGCTCAAATCGCCCCTGTATTGTTTAATGTATTTGCATAACATTTGCGAGGGTAGCTAAATTATAAATTTCCATAATAAGGATAATGCAGGAAAAAAAAAAGAATTTGGCAGTTTCTAAGCCTCTCACCAAATTTTTTTTTTTTGTGATACAAGAGTTTATTTATCCATGCATTGTGTTCTTAGCCAAATGATTAAGAAGTAAGACTAGGTTCAGACACTAGAGAATTATTCCAGGCCACATGTCTCTCCCACTGTCACTAACACCTGTTTTGCATCCCTTCCAAAACCAGTCATTGCAATCTTTGCTGTGGTGATTTGGGAGTATGTATGTGCAGTTTTATCAAGTGCTTTAGCATTCTTCTGACTTTTCCACTGCTAGCCTCAGAAAGTAGGTAGCATCCACTCCTTGGCTCCACTCTTTCATCTGTTTATCTGTGATTCCAGCTATAGATCCCATCAAACATTTATTTTAGAGTACGTACTGTGCACGATGCACTGTGCCAGCGACTTTGGACGGAGAACAAGTCTGTGGAAGCCAGATGTGACGGCTCCCAATGTTCCTTGCCTCCTGGTGTCCATGCCCATCTGTAGTCTCCTCCCATAGTAAGTCTCGGCTTGTCTGTTTGACGAAGGTGACAATGTGCCGTTTTGAAGGCCTGGTTTTAAAGGGCATTGTGTCTTCCATCTTGTTTCCTTGGTTCTCTTACTCTGGGGGTAGTCGGTCACCGTGTTGCGAGGACACAAGCTGTTTTGTGGTTAAACCCATGTAGGGTGGGACTGAGGCAGCTGCTCAGTACCAACCTGTCAGCATATGGATTAGCACCTTGGAAGTGGATCTCCCAGCGCTACTCAAACCTTCAGATTATTGCAGTCCCAGCTGACATCTTACTGCAAGCTCATGAGATACTCTGAGCCAGAAACACCCACCCAAGTTACTCCCAAATTCTTTCCCCACAAAACTGGGAAAGATAATAAATGTTTCTTGTTGTTTTAAGCCACTAAGTTTTGGGGTAATTTGTTATCCTGCAAAAAAAATTCTAATACCGCTCCCTGCCATCATAGTGTACTTCCTTCTATAGGAGGGGAGGGTAGTGTTCACATCTCAGCCATGTTCCAGTCAGTAATAAAGAAAATTCAACCATAGCTTCAGCACACAGAGATTCAGTTACAATTTGAGATTTTTTGGAATTCAAAACATACAAAGATAATACGTAGTGACTTTGATTTTTATAGCAATTTGCTATTTACTTTTGCAGTTTATAAAGTGCTTTCACACAATGTATTATAAACATAGCCCTCTGAAAGTAGTGAGGATTTCAGAATAGGAGCTAGTTACTAAATTTGTATTGAGTATTTACCATATTCCAGTCAGTGAGCTAGGTACTGGAGTCATAGCAGAGATCAAGGCAGGCAAAATCTCTCTGAAGAGGACAGAAACACTTAAATGATTACAAGAGTCGTGCTTGCTGCCAAGGTTCGAGTACTAGCTGCTATGAAAGCATAAAATAGAGGGAAGCCAAAGAAATATGAGGATAAAGGAAGGCTTCTCTGAAAATGCTATAGTTCAGTTGAGACTTACAAGATTGAGAGAGTTATCTAAGGAAAAAACTGTGGTAGGTGACGGAAAGGCTGAATATTAGTAAATAAAGTCCTGAGTCAGGGTAAAGCCGTCTCTATTTTAAAAAATAGAGATTTAAAAAATTGAAAGAAGTCAGGTATGGATGGAGTAGGACAAGGAAAGAGACAAATGGTGCTCAGTGATGCTAGGCAGGAGTAGGCAGGAGCCAGTTCTTCATCACCTTAGACCATGTAGTACCACATGCTTGTAAGAGTTCAGGGGAATGACTTGAAGTGCAAGGTTGTGTGTCACTGAACTAAAACTTGAACTCGAGTTTTCTTTCTACCCCTTTCATTTTATAGCATTTACTATTTCTTTATTACGGTATCCTGGACAGGTAAAGGGCAAGCAACCAAATATCTACCTTAAAAGGGAGGAAGGAAACTAAGATTCAGAGAAGGCAAGGAAAGACGTACCTTAAATTATAACTCATCATGGTAGAGTCAGAAACTTGGACATTAGTCTAAGGCTCATGGAATTCAGGTTTTATGACTCAAAATTCAGAATGTAACTCATTTTATCCACTTGATTTCATTTGATCTACATGATTGTTCCCCTTGATCACTGGAAGCATCTTTAGTGTGTCTTGCAGAAGATAGATCACGAGTTGGCTATTAGAAAATCTGAAGGCTTGTCCAGCTACAGCCAGCCCTGTCAGACCCCTTGGGGGCCGCTAGAAGGGAGTCAGGCATTTGTCAGCATTGAATTCCCCGGCTTCAGTACCTATGGAGAGTGGAAACTATGCCTTTATGTTAAAAAATGACTTAGGACTTTGTCATCAGGAGCGGTGAGTAGAGACAAGCTGAGAAGAGTCTATGGTATTCCATTGCCGCTTTGACCAAGAACTGAAAAGTGTAGAATAGGTGGTGACTGCTAGTTAAGGAGTACAAATTAGGCTGAGTCCCTGTAGCCTGCTTCACGTGGGAAGGGGGACATAAGGATGTAGACTGGACTTAGGACCTTTCTCATAAGAGAACAGAAAGAAGGTGCATCAGGGTTCTCAAACACTTTAGAGAATGGATATGGGTGAAAGATAGTGCTGATTAAATATGGGGTTTGGAGGAGACAGTCACAGGCTGCTATTATTATGAGTTTATACTTCCACTATCTATGACACCTTGAAAGATTGAAGGGACAAAGAAGGAGAGAAAGAGGGTTTTACATGGAGTCTTGCATTTAACTAACATCCACTGATTTATTCCTGGCAGGAAAAGATTAGGAAACCAAGGGTTCTTGAAATACTGACCAGAGGCTGCTTGGCTAGGCAGTCTCCTGACTCCTGCTAGGCAAGGAGAAGCTATTACTTTGCTTGGAGATTAGGGGACTGAGAATAGGAGAGGGGCTGATCCTTGGAAAATTGCAAAGCTGCTGAAGAGGCAGCAGCTGAACATATTTTCCTTTTATTTTTGAATGTTGCGATGTCTGAAGAAAAAGATATCAGTCATAGTACTGACTGGCAGTGATCCAGCCAAACCTCTGGGTAGCTTAGAATTCTGGCATGATGATTGACATTTGAGTGAAGTTCCCTGACATCCAAGCTGAATCTGCTCTATTCATGCAGTCTGACTTGTGTTGGTCCTTTTTTTTTCCTTTTTGTGGGGAGGGAGAAAAGTAGCTGTGCATGATACTGAGCCCTTTTAGGCTTCTCAACAAATTAAATTACTTCTGGACCATTTAGGAAAACTCTTTCCTTCAAACTTCAGGCCTTCTATCAGTGAAATATTTTATGTTCTAGCACTTGGCAGATGGAGTTATTCTTATATTCTTAACATTTTCCTTTACATTTGGAGGTGTTTGTTTGTTTAACCTAACCATCAATCCACCCAGTCCTCTAGGGTTTCTGATTATATCTTCACTTCTGAGAAATCCCAAACCCTTGAGCAGGAAAAGGAGTTGTGCTCAAGCACCAAATGGGATTCACCTTCTACCTCTGCAATCACAGAAATTTTTGGTCTAACATCCTAGAATGCTCCAAGTTCATTGAAATTTTCTTTTCAGAGGAGTTAGGATGGAGGAGGAGAAAGCACATATTTGACAGAAGTCCATGCAGGTGGGGTGAAGTTTGGTGGTCATGGTGTTGGGAGAGGGTTACTAAAGGTGGGGTTGGAGATGTTGAGAAATGACACTGGAAGGATAAGCAGGGCAAATCCATGAAGAGCATGAAAGTCATTTTGGGGAATCTGTTCAAGCTGGGGCTAGAGGCTATACTTACCCACAAGGGTATAAGGAGGACTCCTACACTGACATCTATATTGTCTGCCAGTACCCAGGTTCATTATGACTTCATAGAGTGGGTGCAGAGACCTGGCATTCACAGAGCACCTACTGTATTACCAGACATTGTGCAGTGGTTCATAGGCTCTGGTATCAGAGTGTCTGAGTTTGAATCCTGGTGCTGCAATTTGTCAGCTTTGTAGCCTTGGACAAGTTATATGAGTTATCCATACAATGGTTTCCTTATCTATATGTAAAGCTTGGATACTAAGAGTACTTCTACCATATGATTGTGTGAATTGTAAAGGATATAAGGTCAGTGCTCCATAGATTCTAAGCATTCCATACATGTTTGCAATCGTTATTTTTATTATTATTCCCATTTTGCAGATGGAGAGATTGGGCTGCAAAGGGTTTCAGTTGTGTGTGCACAAAAGTTAGTGATAGAATTGGGGTTTGCATTATCTTGATGAAGGGTGCAGCACTCCCTTTTTCTGAGAAGGCTTTGAACCAAGGAATAAAAGAACAAGTCTGGGAGGGGCCAGAGCAACAAGTGCAGTGACCGTGGTTCCCAGACATTTGCCAGATGGCCGGGACTTGAGACGTGATAAAGCATGAGGAGGCAGGTAGCCCCATCCCATTCCTTCTTCTTCTCCTATTGGGACTCCTCTAAGAGGCAGTGGAGAGGAAGTTATTTCATGCTACATAGCCTGGTCACCGAGCTCTCCTGCAGAGATGGGAAGAGGTGTTCAAGCTTCCAGTTGCTAATGGCATGCAGTCAGAATGCAGTTATCTGTGTGGTCTTGGACAGTTCCTCCAAACTGTTAATAAGCTAATAAGTTAAGTTTTCTTCAGCTATTACTCTGCATCAAGTGCTGTTTCATGTACTTTACATGTATTAACTCAATGAGTATTCATAACGGGTCTGTGAGTTAGTTACTATTATTATCATCCCCATTTTATGTATGATTAAACTGAGGCATAGAGGTTAAAAAAGTTACTGAAGTTCATACAGCTAGGAAGTAGAGCCAGGATGTGGCCCTAGGCAGTCAGTCAGACTCCAGAGTCTATACTCTTAACCTCCATACTTAGAAACTTTTTGGTTGTGAAAATTAAAAGATTATATTGCAACATCAATAATATTGTGCCCCAGTCACTGCTGGAGCTCAGAATAGGTTAGATTTCCTTCTTTACTTACAAACTTTCTTCCTCAGCAGAATGAATTATTTTTTTCTGATTTAACAAATATGCACTCATATTTTTATTATGTGCAAGTTGTTACTTTAGGTTTCATTAGAGGATCAAAGATAAATGAGATGTCTTATAAGGGGTCAAGATCCAGTGAACCAAACATTCATACAGAGAGACCGACACACACCCAGAAGTCTAACCCAAGATAAAGTATTGATTTCTATCATAGAGGGATAAAGGGACCTGAAAATATGATCCATATTATGGGTTCTGAGGACTTGTTTAAAACGCATTTGTGACATTACATCACTAACCACTGATTCCAAGTGGAATCTTTGGGATCAGAATGGAGACTGTCCTTAGGGTCTGAAGCTGTTTGTGTCCCTCTTTTTTTTCTTTAATATCTTTATTGGCATATAATTGCTTTACAATGTTGTGTTTATTTTTATAACATAGAAAGAGGCATAAATTGTACTGCTTACCTAAGCAATTCCTATACGGTCAGTCTAAAGAGAACAAAATAAGCTAGAGAAATATTTCAAGATCCACAACACAAAGAAATGTAAGATTGTGAATAATGAGAAAAGACCACTTAGATAAACAATAATTTAAAGTGAGCTACCTTGACCACAAGAGTTAACATCTAGTTCACTTCACAAGAGTTAACATCTAGTTCACTTCATAATTCTATTGTGGTCAAGGTAGCTCACTTTAAATTATTGTTTATCTAAGTGGTCTTTTCTCATTATTCACAATCTTACATTTCTTTGTGTTGTGGATCTTGAAATATTTCTCTAGCTTATTTTGTTCTCTTTAGACTGACCGTATAGGAATTGCTTAGGTAAGCAGTACAATTTATGCCTCTTTCTATGTTATAAAAATAAAAACAAAAGCAAAACCCTAAAACTGACTTAAGGCTACTCTAAGCATAAGAAATGTTATCCTTTTGCATTTTGATTGCTTTTCTGTATCAGAGGTGTCAGTAGTGTTCAAAGTCTAGAGAATAGGTCTACACAGTGTTTTTATAGATCCCTTTTTATTGGGAAATATCAATAATTTGTTTCCGTAAAATCACTTTATTTCTAGTAACATGAGACGCTTTAGCTGGACTACTTATACTTCAGTACACCTCTTTCTTTTGTGTTTTTAAAATATACAAGTATGCGTGCCTCTTCAATTTATTGGTGCCCATTTCTACTTCTGGTTTCCAAATGAGGCATGCTTGCTCTGCCTCGGGGGGTGAGGAGTTCACTTGGCTTTGTGTTTCTGCTACAAACAATCCTTCATTAGGGCTCTTGAACTGGGGCTTTCATAAAACATAGAATTTCTTACAGAGTAACTCAGTTGTTTCAGTAAAACTTGATATGCTTATCCCTGGGTAAGTCATAACCAGGGTTATTGACGGCACAGTCAGGTTTAGTAGAGAGAGTCATAGGAACCAGGAGACCATGCTCCAGTCCTGCCCTTCTTTGATCTAATCTAAGTGTCTCATATCTAAGAAGCCTTAAATCTTTTTTTTTGTTTGTTTGTTTTTGCGGTACGCGGGCCTCTCACTGTTGTGGCCTCTCCCGCTGCGGAGCACAGGCTCTGGACGCGCAGGCTCAGCGGCCATGGCTCACGGGCCCAGCCGCTCCGCGGCATGTGGGATCTTCCCGGACCGGGGCACGAACCCACGTCCCCTGCATCGGCAGGCGGACTCTCAACCACTGCGCCACCAGGGAAGCCCAGAAGCCTTACATCTTAAATCAGTTTTGTGAATATATTTTCATTCTCTCCCTCAGTCTGGCAATGTGATGTGCTTTGGCTGGACTGCTTTATTTCAAGAAGCTGCTTTTGTGTTGTAAAAATAAAAGGATGAGTATGCATCACATATGTTGGAGCATTTGCAATTAGTTGGTGTTACTCTCTTAAGTGATTGGGCAGGGAAGGCAGACTTCCAGCCTTGGCAATCTTTTCAGATTCTTTTTCATGACAATTTGCAATTTGTGACACTGCCATGGTTTCATCAGGGGAGTTTTATTGAGTTTTAGAAATGACTGCTTCTTGACCTGACTAGGTAGATGCTTGCCTGGAGTCATAAAACTGATTCTTCATCAAATATTTTTCCATGGGGATATTTGGAGTAATAATTCAGCAAACTCAGTGTGGAATAGACATTGTCACACTACCAGTTATTGTGGAAGAATTTGGCACAGAGTTTGCTATAGAGATGAAGAAATACAGTGACATAGAAAGTCTGTGTGAACACACCCTATCTTAGTTGATTAGATAGAATGGAATTAGTTGACTAAAATAAAATTTCAATGCCCAAACAATGAAGAACCTGAAATACTGAAAATTCTGATCCCAAAACACTGTGTTTGGGAAACTGTACTACGGCCTCAGAGCGTGAGAGTGGAACGGGAGAAAATTGTGGAGGGAGGCAGTGGTACAAATGGGTTTAAGAATTGAATTCTGACTTCAAAGAGTAGATAGTTTAGTTTGTAATTCAGGATTGATTCATAGAAACTTCATTACTGAAATTGCATGTCATGTGCTCAGAGTCCCATTGCTGGAATGCAAATAAAGACTATGGTGTCTGAGAGGAAATGAGGTTCCTGAGTACTGAGTTGCTCAGAGAAGATTCCAAGAACAATATAGGCTTTGTTTAGTCTTGAAGGGTGGATACGAGTCTGAAAATTGGAAAGCGAATCGAGGAAGAACATGAACACAAATTCCAGAAGTATGAATGTCATGTTAAGAGAATAATGAATAGATATATATTGAGCAAAAGCTTTACATAGTATAAAATATTTGTCTTAGAATAAAAGTAGTGACTTTCAAGCCTTTTGCATTCCTGTTGGAGCAGTCCCAGGGTCTTACCTTGGTTAGTTTTTCTCCCTTGCTTTTATGCATTTACACACATGTAGCCATGTTTGACATGTCTGAGATAAGGTATGTCAGTTGATTTGACTTGAGAATTTTAATTCATAAGACTGTGAAGGAAATAATAAAATGCCATGTAATAATATAGCCCTTAGAAAAAAGCTCATTGTTGACATTATGTAAATATTCAGGCAATTGTCTATGAATATATAAATAGATGGGTGGAAAGATAATTGATAGATAATATGAAATAATTTTATAAAAATTGAGTCATACTGTACATGCTTTAAAAATTCTATTCTTTACTATTTTTAGTGATATACAATTTCAAAATACAATTAAACATTTACACGTCAGAGAATTCAAAATGACATTTCTTTTCAATGCCTAGTCAAATCTCAAGCACCATGTTTCTCATAAACTTTAATATATATATATAAAACATTTAATATATTTATATATGTATATATATACATACATTTATATAGTTGCTTGGGATCCTTCATTTTTAATTTTCTGGGTTTGCATATATATTTGGAATTATATATGCAAAACAATTCTTTTCTACAATGCTGCATTTATTCAGGGGTGACTTTTTAAAAATTTGTTAAAAATATTGTATTGATTGACATTCTTGGATTCAAATAGTAGAGACATAACTTGAACTAACTCAGAAGAGAGGGAATTTATTGGAACTGTACTGGGACATCTAATGTAAAGCAAGAAGGACAGGGAAAGCTGGGTCTTGGGATAGCAGGAAATTAGGAATTAAATTTCTGCTTCTCTCTGCATGTTGGCCTCTGCTTGCATAGTAGACCATACATCCCCATGGCTGAGAACACGGCTGCTCAAGGCTGCCAGGCCTCATAACCCACAGCTCTCGCAGATAAGGACTGAGTCTCTTCCCTTAGTTCTAGCTTGAAACCATGTCTGATTGGTTTGACTTGGGTTAGATGTCTGCCCAATCAATTTTAAATGGAGTCACCTGGCACATGCATGGTACTTGGGAGTCTGTTTGTATATATCTGGTGTGCTCCAAGATGAACAAGCTGGGCAGCCACCCTCCCCTAATTGGTTTCAAACACATTTATACAACTACACTTGGATTAAAGTATAGAGAAACAAGGGAGGGGCAATTAAAATGCTATTTTAAGATCATAAAATTTCAGAGCATTCTAGCACTTCATTGTTTGTAATTACAGAAATAACATTTGATAAATGTACAATTTAATTACATGCATGCTATCATCTTTCTTTTTATTCCTTTACATATTAGCATTATATAGAAATTCATGGAGCAAATATCTAGGCTGTTCATGTTTGTAATTTAGAATAAAGCAGTGTATTGTTATCAGTGCAGAAAAAAAGATTCAAAACAAGTTTCTGGTGGAATAAAGTTTGCTGGCTTTCACACCTGGATAACTGACCTTTAGAAAAAGGAAATTTAACTTCTAAAATATTTTTACTCTGCTCTGGGCTATGGAAAGCAGACTGTAGATGAATAGTCAAAAAGGTAGACAAATCTTAAAGTATAAGATGAGAATAGATGCCTAAAATAGAATCTGGGAATCAGAGAATTAGAGGTGGAGCTGAACTATCTTTGTTTGGCAGGCCTGGCCATTTCTATTATATTAAGCCACAGGGTGTAAGGTTTACGAGTAGAACCTGTGGAAATTATAATTTTTTATGGGTGCAATATTGGTTCCTAAAGTATAACTACCCACAGGGAGAAAGTAGCTATGCTCACCAGCAGCCAGGAGAAGACAGATGACTATGTGGTAAACTCTTGCTAAAGACAGAAGATGGAGGAGGAGTGGTATCTGAGGGAGCATATGCACCAGACAGAGTACCAGGACCAGCCCATACTCAGCAAAGGTGAGGGTGAAGAAATCAGCTTTGGACACCGGACTTCAGGGGTAGGAGATGGCAGCATGGGTGACACAAACATGATAGGTCAATGACTCAGAAGGGGATCTTGATGGAAGATCTTCAAGGGTTCTCAGAGGAATGCTTTTAAAATGTGCAACTGAGGCTGGCTGGTACTGGTTAAAGAATATATTCGTGGAAAGGACAAACGTATTGATGGCAGGGCTAGCATTCCATCTGTACTGTCCAATAAGTAGCCACTAGTCACATGTGTCTATTGAGCTTTATTAAAATTAAGTAAAATAAAAATTCAGTTCCCGTTGCACTAGTCACATTCCATCTGTGGAATTATCAGGGCTAGAGGGCATTATATTCAACAGTGCAGATTTAGAACATTTCCATCATAGCAGGAAAGTTATAAGCCCTGAGAGGCCCTGACAAGTGGCAGTAAACCTGAAGGCTTGACCCAACATTAAAGCTTCACTTTTCTTTCCATAGTTGTAGATTGACCCTGCTGGAAAACAGCTTGGATCCTAACACTGAAATGACATTTCGGGGTAACTGAGACGATATCTAGCATCACTAGAGAGGCAAATACTGAGGTGGGTTTAGATATGTAACTTTTAAAGAGTGTTGAGGAAGAATGTCAAGGCCACTCATAAAGCTCATTCTCTCACTGCCTGAACTGATCCTATTTTTAACTCAACTTTTTAAAAAAAATTGCAGCAACTTTCTGAGGCTATTAGGCTACTATTCAATTAGATATTGCTTCTGTACACAATGGCACCCCAAGAGCTTTAAAGTGCTCATGCTGTTTCAGAAATGTTTAATTTGCTGCCAGGGAATAGCTTCGTTCAGAATAGCATGAGGAAAGCAAAAAGGAAAGAACAGGATAGTATTTCTCACAGGTAAGGTACTAAGGAAAGATAATCAGAACAATGAAAGATAACATTTGTTAAGCTCTTACCATGAGATAAGACTTGTGTTTTATCTTCCTGTGTTTTATCTTAACTGACCTTCTCAAGAACAATTTGAGGAGGGTAATATTATTATTCCCATTTTGCTGATGAGAAAACTGAGGTAGAGTAATATACCCAATGACACAGAGCTAGTAAGTGGTGAATTTAGGATTGGTACTCAAACTGTTTGATTCTAGAAACCACATTTTTAACCATCACTTTTCCTTAGTTGACTAAAATGGCTCAGATGGTACTGAACACATTCTGTACTTTCCCAAATGTGTCTTTTCTCTTGTTGGACTGAAAACAGGCTATTCCTCCTAATTGCCTTTTGAAGTTTTAATAATGCTTTAAGATCCAGATTAAAGTCCATCTCCTCCAAGAACACTTTCTATACCTCTCCAGCCAAAATAAGCATTCTTCTCCTCTCTTAACCCTATAACATTTTGTACTTCCATTATTATTGTTTTCAAAGTCTGCGTTGTATTAGAATTTTGTGTTTGTCCTGTGTAGTTCTGGAGAGTCAGCACTTTAGCTTGTAAAACTTATATTTCTCTGGTGTCTAGAATAGTGTCTTGAATATAGCAGGTACTCAAAATACTTTTGTTGTTCATTTTGAAAGTTCGCTAACAACTAATAAACGTATTTTACTGATTCTGGGTTGAAAGAAAGAATAAAAGGGCTGTTTTTGTTGTTTTTGTTTTTCCCATAGTACCTTCAGTTGCACTTCATTATGTTTGAGGACAAGTTGTCCTTTAAAGGTGACTTGCAGGGTTCCAAGCATTTATTCACCAGGTCACTTTTCAGTCTTCTAGGAGCTGAGCATATAATGGCGACAGAGACAGATTTATTGCTTTTCTCTTGGAGTTAAGAATCTAATGGAGGAGACAGATACTTATAAGCAAGTGGCTCCCTAAATATATAATTATAAATGTGCTATGAAGGAAACAAAGGTGATGCTAGGATGGAGTGATTGAGGAAGCGATATTTAAGGGAAGACTTGATGGGTAGAAAGGAGAGAGCCTGGGATAAGCAGAGGGAAGAGTGTCCTTAGCAGACGGGACATCATGTGTCTCCATCCACTCAAATGTTATGGAATAGATGATAGAGCAGTGATTCCTCTGGCAGTCAGTTCTTCATTATGCACGCATGACAGGATCTATCTGTATTTTGCATGGTTATAAGTTACACCAGGCCAATATTTCCATTTTTTAAAGGAACTTAATGGCCAGTTACTTAATGGGTAAGTCATGCCTTTTGTAGCCTTGTTTATCTTTGCTTATCAATTAATGACTTAGTGATCAAACTAAGCAATACTTTGTGCATTCTGGAGTTTAAAAGTATTTTATTATGCATTATATCAAATTTACCGCTGTATGAGTGGGAATTAAGACTTTATGTAGTTTTTATATGTTGTAATATTTCTTCAAATAAGTCTCTTCTAGAAATAAAAAAGTTGTTTCTTGAAGTTGTACATTTGGTTCAAGTTACAGCTTCTTACAAGAGAATCATAATATTTACTATTTATTGATTGCTTATATGCCAGGTTCTGTGTTAACCATTTCATTCCTATTATTTCTATATTTTGTTTTAGCATCTTTATTGGAGTATAATTGCTTTACAATGGTGTGTTAGTTTCTGCTGTATAACAAGTGAGTCAGCTATGCGTATACATATATCCCAATATCCTCTCTCTCTTGTGCCTCCCTTCCACCCTCCCTATCTCACCCCTCTAGGTGGTCACAAAGCACCAAGCTGATCTCCCTGTGCTATGCAGTTGCTTCCCACTAGCTATCTATTTTACATTTGGTAGTGTAAATATGTACATGCCACTCTCTCAGTTCGTCCCAGCTTACCATTCCCCCTCCCTGTGTCCTCAAGTCCATTCTCTACATCTGCGTCTTTATTCCTGTTCTGCTCCTAGGTTCCTCAGAATCACTTTTTTTTTTTTTTTTAGATTCCAAATATATGTGTTAGCATACGGTATTTGTTTTTCTCTTTCTGACTTACTTCACTCTGTATGACAGACTCTAGGTCCATCCACCTCACTACAAATAACTCAATTTCATTTCTTTTTATGGCTGAGTAACATTCCATTGTATATATGTGCCACATCTTCTTTATGCATTCATCTGTTGATGGACACTTAGGTTGCTTCCATGTCCGGGCTATTGTAAATAGTGCTGCAATGAACATTGTGGTACATGACTATTTTGAATTATGGTTTTCTCAGGGTATATGCCCATAGTGGGATTGCTGGATCATACGGTAGTTCTATGTTTAGTTTGTTAAGGAACCTCCATACTGTTCTCCATAGTGGCTGTATCACTTTACATTCCCACCAGCAGTGCAAGAGGGTTCCCCTTTTTCCACACCCTCTCCAGCATTTATTGTTTGTAGATTTTTTGATGATGGCCATTCTGACTGGTGTGAGGTGATACCTCATTGTAGTTTTGATTTGCATTTCTCTAATGATTAGTGACGTTGAACATCCTTTAATGTGTTTGTTGGCAATCTGTATATCTTCTTTGGAGAAATGTCTGTTTAGGTCTTCTGCCCATTTTTGGATTGGTTTGTTTGTTTTTCTGATATTGAGCTGCATGAGCTGCTTGTAAATTTTGGAGATTAATCCTTTGTCAGTTGCTTCATTTGCAAATATTTTCTCCCATTCTGAGGGTTGTCTTTTCGTCTTGTTTATGTTTTCCTTTGCTGTGCAAAGGCTTTTAAGTTTCATTAAGTCCCATTTGTTTATTTTTGTTTTATTTCCATTTCTCTAGGAGGTGGGTCAAAAAGGATCTTGTTGTGATTTATGTCACAGAGTGTTCTGCCTATGTTTTCCTCTAAGAGTTTTATACTGTCTGGCCTTACATTTAGGTCTTTAATCCATTTTGAGTTTATTTTTGTATACGGTGTTAGGGAGTATTCTAATTTCATTCTTTTACATGTAGCTGTCCAGTTTTCCCAACACTACTTATTGAAGAGGCTGCCTTTTCTCCATTGTATATTCTTGCCTCCTTTATCAAAGATAAGGTGACCATATGTGCGTGGGTTTATCTCTGGGTATTCTATTCTGTTCCATTGATCTATATTTCTGTTTTTGTGCCAGTATCACACTGTCTTGATTATTGTAGCTTTGTAGTATAGTCTGAAATCTGGGAGCCTGATTCCTCCAGCTCTGTTTTTCTTTCTCAAGATTGCTTTGGCTATACGGGGTCTTTTGTGTTTCCATACAAATTGTGAAATTTTTTTGTCCTAGTTCTGTGAAAAATGATAGAGATTGCATTGAATCTCTAGATTGCTTTGGGTAGTATAGTCATTTTCACAATGCTGATTCTTCCAATCCAAGGACATGATATATCTCTCCATCTGTTTATATAATCTTTAATTTCTTTCATCAGTGTCTTATAGTTTTCTGCATACAGGTCTTTTGTCTCCTTAGGTACTTTTTTCCTAGGTATTTTATTCTTTTTGTTGCAATGGTAAATGGGAGTGTTTCCTTAATTTCTCTTTCAGATTTTTCATCATTAGTGTATAGGAATGAAAGAGACTTCTGTGCATTAATTTTGTGTCCTGCTACTCTACCAAATTAATTGATTAGCTTTAGTAGTTTTCTGGTAGCATCTTTAATATTCTCTGTGTATATTATGTCATCTGCAAACAGTGACAGCTTTACTTCTTCTTTTCTGATTTGGATTCTTTTTTTTTTTTTTTTAAGGAAGATGTTGGGGGTAGGAGTTTATTAATTAATTAATTTATTTTTGCTGTGTTGGGTCTTTGTTTCTGTGCGAGGGCTTTCTCTAGTTGTGGCAAGCGGGGGCCACTCTTCATCGCGGTGCGTGGGCCTCTCACTATCGTGGCCTCTCTTGTTGTGGAGAACAGGATCCAGATGCACAGGCTCAGTAGTTGTGGCTCATGGGCCTAGTTGCTCCGCGGCATGTGGGATCCTCCCAGACCAGGGCTCGAACCCATGTTCCCTGCATTAGCAGGCAGATTTTCAACCACGGCGCCACCAGGGAAGCCCTGGATTCTTTTTGTTTCTTTTTCTTCTCTGATTTCTGTGGCTAAACTTCCAAAACTATCTTGAATAATACTGGTGAGAGTGGGTAACCTTGTCTTGTTCCTGGTCTTAGAGGAAATGGTTTCAGTTTTTCACCACTGAGAATGATGTTGGCTCTGGGTTTGTCATATATGGTCTTTATTATGTTGAGGTAGGTTCCCTCTATGCCAGCTTTCTGGAGGGTTTTTATCATAAATGGGTGTTGAAGTTTGTTTAAAGCTTTTTCTGCATCTATTGAAATGATCATATGGTTTTTCTCCTTCAATTTGTTAATATGGTTTGTCACATTGATTGGTTTGCATATATTGAAGAATCCTTGCATTCCTGGGATAAACCCCACTTGATCATGGTGTATGATCCTTTTAATGTGCTGTTGTATTCTTTTTTTTTAATATTTATTATTATTTTTAAAAATTTATTTTATTTATTTATTTTTGGCTGTATTGGGTCTTTGTTGCTGGGTGTGGGCATTCTCTAGTTGCTGCAAGCGGGGGCTACCTTTCGTTGTGGTGCGCAGGCTTCCCACTGTGGTGGCTTCTCTTGTTGTGGAGCATGGGCTCTAGGTATGCAGGCTTCAGTAGGTGTGGTGCATGGGTTTAGTTGCTCCATGGCATGTGGGATCTTCCCAGATGGGCTCGAACCCGTGTTCCCTGCATTGGTAGGTGGATCCTTAAACACTGTGCCATCAGGGAAGCCCTGTGCTGTTGTATTCTGTTTGCTAGTATTTTGCTGAGGATTTTTGCATATATGTTCATCAGTGATATTGGCCTGTAGTTTCCTTTTTGTGTGACATCTTTGTTTGGTTTTGGTATCAGGGTGATGGTGGCCTCATAGAATGAATTTGGCAGTGTTCCTCCCTCTGCTATATTTTGGAAGAGTTTGAGAAGGATAGGTGTTAGCTCTTCTCTAAATGTTTGATAGAATTCGCCTGTGAAGCCTTCTGGTCCTGGACTTTTGTTTGTTGGAAGATTTTTAATCACATTTTCAATTTCAGTGCTTGTGATTGGTCTGTTTATATTTACTGTTACTTCCCAGTCCAGGCTTGGAAGGTTGTGCTTTTCTAAAAATTTGTCCATTTCTTCCAGGTTGTCCATTTTATTTGCATATAGTTGCTTGTAGTAATCTCTCATGATCCTTTGTATTTCTGCAGTGTCCGTGGTTACTTCTCCTTTTTCATTTCTAGTTCTACTGATTTGAGTCTTCTCCCTTTTTTTCTTGATGAGTCTGGCTAATGGTTTATCAATTTTGTTTATCTTCTCAAAGAACCAGCTTTTAGTTTTATTGATCTTTGCTATCATTTCCTTCATTTCTTTTTCATTTATTTCTGATCTGATTTTTATGATTTCTTTCCCTCTGCTAACTTTGGGGTCTTTTTTGTTCTTCTTTCTCTGATTGCTTTAGGTGTATGGTTAGGTTGTTTATTTGAGATGTTTCTTGTTTCTTGAGGTAGGATTGTATTGCTATAAACTTCCTTCTTAGAACTGTTTTTGCTGCATCCCATAGGTTTTGGGTCGTTGTGTTTTCATTGTCATTTGTTTCTAGGTATTTTGGGATTTCCTCTTTGATTTCTTCAGTGATCTCTTGGTTATTTAGTAGTTTATTATTTAGCCTACATGTGTTTGTATTTTTTACAGTTTTTTTTCCTGTAATTGATATCTAGTCTTATAGCGTTGTGGTCGGAAAAGATACTTGATACGATTTCAATTTTCTTAAATTTATCAAAGCTTGATTTGTGACCCAAGATATGATCTATCCTGGAGAATGTTCCATGAGCAATTGAGAAGAAAGTGTATTCTGTTGTTTTTAGGTGGAACGTCCTATAAATATCAGTTAAGTCCATCTTGTCTAATGTGTCATTTAAAGCTTGTGTTTCCTTATTGATTTCCATTTTGCATCATCTGTCCACTGGTGAAGGTGTGGTGTTAAAGTCCCCTACTGATTGTATTGCTGTTGATTTCCCCTTTTATGGCTGTTACCATTTTCCTTATGTATTGAGGTGCTCCTATGTTGGGTGCATAAATAATTACAATTGTTATGTCTTCTGCTTGGATTGATCCCTTGATCATTATGTAGTGTCCTTCTTTGTCTCTTGTAATAGTCTTTATTTTAAGGTCTGTTTTGTCTGATATGAGAATTGCTACTCCAGCTTTCTTTTGATTTCCATTTGCATGGAATATCTTCTTCCATCCCCTCACTTTCAGTCTGTATGTGTCCCTAGTTCTGAAGTGGGTCTCTTGTAGACAGCATATAGATGGGTCTTGTTTTTGTATCCATTCAGCCAGTCTATGTTGTTTGCTTGGAGCATTTAATCCATTTATATTTAAAGTAATTATCGATATGTATATTCCTATTACCATTTTCTTAATTGTTTTGGGTTTGTTATTTTGGTCTTTTCCTTCTCTTGTGTTTCCTACCTAGAGAAGTTCCTTTAGCATTTGTTGTAAAGCTTGTTTGGTGGTGCTGAATTCTCTTAGCTTTTGCTTCTCTGTAAAGATTTTAATTTCTCCATCGAATCTGAATGAGATCCTTGCTGGGTAGAGTAATCTTGGGTGTAGGTTTTTCCCTTTCATCACTCAAATATGTCCTGCCACACCTTTCTGGCTTGCAGAGTTTCTGCTGAATATCCACTGTTAACCTTATGGGAATTCTCTTCTCTGTTATTTGTTGTTTTTCCCTTGCTGCTTTTAATATTTTTTCTTTGTATTTAATTTTTGATAGTTTGATTAATATGTGTCTAGGCGTGTTTCTCCTTGTATTTATCCTGTATGGGACTCTCTGTGCTTCCTGGAATTGATTGACTCTTTCCTTTCCCATATTAGGGAAGTTTTCAACTATAATCTCTTCAAATGTTTTCTCAGTTCCTTTCTTTTTCTCTTCTTCTTCTGGGACCCCTATAATTGGAATGTTGGTGGATTTCATGTGTCCCAGAGGTCTCTGATACTGTCCTCAATTCTTTTCATTCTTTTTTCTTTATTCTGCTCTGTGGTAGTTATTTCCAGTATTTTATCTTCCAGGTCACTTATCCGTTCTTCTGCCTCAGTTATTCTGCTATTGATTCCTTCTAGCGAATTTTTAATTTCATTTATTGTTTTGTTCCTCATTGTTTGTTTGCTCTTTAGTTCTTCTACGTCTTTTTTTTTTTTTTTTTTTCTGGTACGCGGGCCTCTCACTGTTGTGGCCTCTCCCGCTGCGGAGCACAGGCTCCGGATGCGCAGGCTCAGCGGCCAAGGCTCACGGGCCCAGCTGCTCCGCGGCATGTGGGATCGTCCCAGACCGGGGCACGAACCCGTGTCCCCTGCATCGGCACGCGGACTCCCAACCACTGCGCCACCAGGGAAGCCCTCTTCTAGGTCCTTTTTAAATGTTTCTTGTATTTTCTCCATTCTATTTCCAAGATTTTGGATCATCTTTGCTATCATTACTCTGAATTCTTTTTCAGGTAGACTGCCTATTTCCTCTTCATTTGTTTGTTCTGGTGGGTTTTTACCTTTCTTATTCATCTGCTGTGTATTTCTTTGTCTTTTCATTTTGCTTATGTTACTATGTTTGCAGTCTCCTTTTCACAGGCTGCAGGTTCGTAATTACCGTTGTATTTGATGTCTGCTCCCAGTGGGTAAGGTTGGTTCGGTGGGTTGTGTAGGCTTCCTGGTGGAGGGGACTGGTGCCTGTGTTCTGGTGGATTATGCTGGATCTTGTCTTTCTGGTTGGCAGGACTGCGTCCAGTGGTGTGTTTTGGGGTGTCTGTGAACTTAGTTAGTGTGATTGTAGGCAGCCTCTTTGCTAATGGGTGGGGTTGTGTTCCTGTCTTTCTAGTTGTTTGGCACGGGGTGTTCAGCATTGAAGCTTGCTGGTCGTTGAGTGGAGCTGGGTATTAGTGTTGCGACAGAGGTCTTTGGGAGAGCTGTCGCTGATTGATATTACGAGGAGCCGGGATGTCTCTGGTGGACCAATGTCCAGAAATCGGCTCTCCCACCTCAGAGGCTCAGGCCTGACACCTGGCCGACCACCAAGGCCCTGTCAGCCACACAGCTCAGAAGAAAAGGGAGAAAAGAAAAAAAATAAATTAAAAAAATAAAGTTATTAAAATAAAACTATATTTTATTAAAATAATATAAATAAAAAAGTAATTAAAAAAATAAGAGAGCAACCAAAGCAATAAACAAATCCACCAATGATAACAAGTGCTAAAAACTATACTAAGAAAAAAAATGGACAGACAGAACAGTAGGACAAATGGTAAATGCAAACCTATACAGACAAAATCACACAAAGAAGCATATCCATACATGCTCACAAAAAGAGAAAAAGGAAAATAATATATATATATATATATATAAAAAGGAAGAGAGCAACCAAATCAATAAACAAATCTACAATGATAATAAGCTCTAAATACTATACTAAGATAAACATAAAATTAGATGTATAAAGCAAACCCCAAGTCTACAGTTGCCCCCAAAGTCCACTGCCTCAGTTTTGGGATGATTTGCTGTCTATTCAGGTATTCCACAGAAGCAGCGTACATCAAGTTGATTGTGCAGGTTTAATCCGCTGCTCCTAGGGCTGCTGGGAGAAATTTCCCTTTTTCTTCCTTCTTCGCACAGCTCCTGGGGTTCAGCTTTTGGTTTGGCCCTGCCTCTGTGTGTAGGTCACCTGAGGGCCTCTGTTCTTCACCCAGACAGGACGAGGTTAAAGGAGCAGCTGCTTCAGGGGCTCTGGCTCACTCAGGCCGGGGGGGGGGGGGGGGGGGGAGGGAGGTACGGATGCAGGGCGAGCCTGCGGCGGCAGAGGCCGACTTGACATTGCAACAGCCTGAGGCACTCCGTGTGTTCTCACGGGGAAGTTGTCCCTGGATCACGGGACCCTGGCAGTGGCGGGCTGCACAGGCTCCCGGGAGGGGAGATGTGGAGAGTGACCTGTGCTCGCACACAGGCTTCTTGGTGGCGGCAACAGCAGCCTTAGCGTCTCATGCCCGTCTCTGGGGTCTGCGCCGCGGCTCGCGTCTGTCTCTGGAGCTCATTTATGCGGTGCTCTGAATCCCCTTTCCTCACGCACCCCGAAGCAACTGTCTCTTTCCTCTTAAGCAGTTCCAGACCTTTCCCCGGACTCCCTCCCGTCTAGCTGTGGTGCACTAAGCCCCTGCAGGCTGTGTTCACGCTGCCAACCCCAGTCCTCTCCCTGGGATCCAACCAAACGAAGCCTGAGCCTCAGCTCGCAGCCCCGCCCGCCCCGGCGGGTGAGCAGACAAGCCTCTCGGGCTGGTGAGAGCTGGTCGGCGCCGATCCTCTGTGCGGGAGTCTCTCCTCTTTGCCCTCCGCACCCCTGTTGCTGTGCTCTCCTCCGCGGCTCCGAAGCTCCCCCGCTCCGCCACCCGCAGTCTCCGCCCGCCAAGGGGCTTCCTAGTATGTGGAAACTTTTCCTCCTTCACAGCTCCCTCCTACTGGTGCAGGTCCCGTCCCTATTCTTTTGTCTCTGTTTTTCCCTTGTTCTTTTGCCCTACCCAGGTACGTGGGGGAGTTTCTTGCCTTTGGGGAGGTCTGAGGTCTTCTGCCAGCGTTCAGTAGGTGTTCTGTAGGAGTTGTTCCACATGTAGATGTATTTCTGATATATTTGTGGGGAGGAAGGTGATCTCCACGTCTTACTCCTCCGCCATCTTGAAGGTCCTCCCATACTATTTCTTTTAATTCTGTACAACAAGGGTCTCGGCAAAGTTTTCTGTAAAGAGCCTGATAGAAAGTATTATAAGTTTTGTAGGACACAGGACGTCTGTTGCAACTATTCAACTTTGCTGTTTTAACAAAAAAGCAGCTATACACAATATGTAAATAAACGGGTGTGGCTGTGTTCTGATAAAACTTTATTTCTGGACACTGAAATTTGAATGTTATATATTTTAAAAATATTATCAAATATTCTTTAAAAAACTTACTTAACCATTTAAAAATGTGAGAACTATTCTTAGCTCACAACTCATACAAAAACAGGCTCTGGGCAGGATTTGGCCCATGGGCTGTAGCTTGCCTGTCCCTGTCCTGGTTGTCCATGTTTAACTGACAAGGAAGCTGAGGTCAGTGAGAAGTAATTTATAACCAGAATTGGATCTCAGGTCTGGTAGATTCCAAGTTCCATGTTTTTAATCCAAATAACTCATAGCATTAACAATTCTGTTGGGTTCCTGGAATGATTTCCTAATTGTTTCTGGTGTATAAATCCTATTCCCCAATCAGATCGCTTGTTTCTCAGAGGGAGACACTCTTTCTTCTGTATGTCTTATTTCCCTCTATAGCAATGATTGGCTTGTAGCAGACATTCAAAAGTGGCTTAATTGTCCTTCAAACAGTTTATCTGAAGTGACTCAGAACTGTAGGATTTTGGGGAATACACAGCAATCGTATTTCTATTGCCAACATAATTTAGTCCCCTAAAATGCTGCCCTGAAGACTGATTAGAAAAATGATTAAAATTCTAGGTGCAACTCTTATGTCACATTTATAGAATTAGTGTCATTTTATGCGTTTTCACATGCAAATCTTGTAAAACACAAAAAAGTTTATTTCTCTTCCTTTGTGAGATAAATTGCCCTTTAGTCCCCTAGACCACGGGGATTTCTTTAATTTCTTGTTTTGAAATTGTGCCTGTGGAGTCTATTAAAGGGGAACGTAGGAGCTTTTAAAACCTAAAAAATGAGTAAATAAATGGAAAATGCTTGAAACAATTGGTAATCGTTAAATAATATGTAGGTAACAGTCTGTCTTGCTGTCTTGCTGTCTCTCTGGCTCTCTATCTCTCTCCCTAGTTACCTTAAAATTAAAATTCAGATGTGACAGAGTTGTCACAGAAGTATTAACATCTAGAATATAGCTGATTGTTTTAACAATGAGAACTGACTTTTTTTTATTTTTCTTTTTGTCATTTTTTACTGAGTTACAAGTGGAGATGTTAGTTTTGTTATTTAAGGTACTGGTTATGCAGACATTTTCTGTAAATCAAAAGACCTAAACTACATAGTACTGAGGATTTGATGAAAAGTATATTTAAAGCAGATATACAATATGTCACATGCCAGAATACATATCTTTTACAACACTTCAGCTTTTGATAAAATTTTAAGATGTCAACTTAAAAATGTGTGAGTGGATACAATGTTTCAAAATTCTTTGGAGGGTATGATAGCAACAAATTGTGAAGTCCACTGGTTTAGGGAATTTCTTTTAAAAGGGTTCCTCTGAGGCTGGACTTCTTCAAGATCCCTAATGAGTATCTGCCTTTAGAGTCATATGTTTTACTGGACTACCCTCTCCACCTCCACATTTGCTTGAATGGTAAATGTAAGCATAAGAGGATAAAAATGAAATGACACGCCCACAAGCTACAGTAGTTTTGCAATAAGTCTATTTCATTTTCTGGTATTTGCAGAAAGAGGAAATTTTTTTGATGTTTGTTCTGGATAGGGACATGAAAGGGCTGTTTTGAAGTTTCCCATATTTCAGACATGCAGGAGTATGTTATTGTTAAAAATGGTAAACAGCTGGAGAAGATAACTGCCTTGACCAGCTGGAGAAGGGAGTTAACATTACCCAGTTTAGAAGTCTAGAAACGAAGAAAGCATATTTTCTTAACTACAGTTACCTCAGCAGTATAGATGCATAGTCTATATGCCTATAAAGCAGCCATTCAAGTTTAAAAATATGTTCCTCTTTGCTTGTTTGTGGGACAAGACCATGAAAAAAATAAATTGAATAGGTTCTGACCTCAGCAGCTGATTTCCGCAAAATGATAGCAAGGACTGATGGGAAGAGAAATGAAGTTTGTTTTGGTCTCAGTGAGTCTTCTCAAGGGAGAGTTGGTAGCTAGTTGTATTTCTTTGGAAGACGACTTGACTTTACTGAGGTTCAGTGAAGGAAGATTGTACTTAATAGAGCCCTGATGTCCCCAAAGAATCAATACTGTTTCCACTTGGCACTTCCAAATTTAAACAAATTATTGTCTTGTGGAGGCACAGCCTTTTCATTAGGTTTTCATGGGGAATAAACTTCATGAATTTGCTGCTGGCTGAGTATGTATTTCTATTAATTAGCAAGGCAGGAAGCAAAGAAGCCAAAAGATGAGCTAGCCTAGGTAAAACTCCAGAGTTCAAGAATCTGACTAAAAGCTACCTAGGCTAACAAAAACAAACTTTTAACTTATACACCATTAAGTAGAACTTAAAGGTCACTCTGGTGGATTATTTGGCCTCAATTTTTTAATTGCAACATCATCACAGTCTTCTTGTAAACATACGTATATCTAGAACAATACTAAGTTTTTTTGTGGTATAAAGAGGAACCTTTGATTTTAAGAATTTAGAGTTATCTCATTTTGAGAAACCCCAGTATAAGAAAATAGGAAATAAAGACAAATATGGACTTAAAGAATGCATGAACTGAATTTTAGTACGTTTAAAAAATGTGATTGGATTTACAAATAATAATTTATTTTTGACTTGAGAAAAAAATAGATGTTAAAGTCATATTTACCACAAGTTGAAAAGCTGAAAAATGACAACCATTTGGAAATAATTTAGTGAAATTGTCTAACATTTTAAAAAATATATGTATGTGGGGATTTCATAATTTAGTCTATATTGAGGAAACCTATTAAACACTGTAATTATAAATTGGTAATTGGGTATAAGATATTGACTTAATCTGCTAGGTATTTGGAAGGTGTTTAGTAAAATTGAATTTCTAATGCTGGAACTTTCCACAATTTGTGAAGGTATAACTCATATCTACTGATTCTAGAGTGTATTTAGTTGAGCTTAGTTTTTTGTTGTGTTTTTTGGCAGAGCTGTTTTTCTTTTGAATTTTAAATTTCATGTCCTAAAAAAGAGCATTGAACAAAGACTACCCTTCACCACTGCTTTTAATGGGTCATGTACCCATTCGTGGCTCAGTTTTACAATGTGTTGTTTATTCTTAAAAGGTTATTATGAGAACAGATAAGTAATAGATTCAATGATTTTTAAGCTACTCAGATGAATTAATTTATAAATTAATATTGTATTAACACTCAAAACTTAAAAATCTTAGTTTATAAGTTTGACATGTCTGTGGCATGCATATCACAGGAAAGACAAATGGTATGTATGTGTATCCACTTAAACATTACACATTTTTTCCTGGGGATCTTGTATTATTTCTTTGATATAATGATATAAAGTTAGGTAAGGTTAAGGACTCATGAAATTATGTTTTTTCCACGATGAGCAGTAAAGCTGAGATTGGGAAGTTATTTCCTGCTGAATTAGTAATTAAGCTCATTAGCTCTTTCTAACTTACCTGGGGAAGTTCTGTTCAGGACAAGAAAGACAGCATTGGTATGAAAATAAAACCTTAGAAAGGATGAATGTTTTTTTTAAAAAAATAAATTTATTTATTTATTTTTATTTTTGGCTGTGTTGGGTCTTTGTTGCTGCACGTGGGCTTTCTCTAGTTATGGCGAACAGGGTCTACCCTTCATTGCATTGCAATGCGGTGCATGGGCTTCTCATTGCGGTGGCTTCTCTTGTTGCAGAGCAGGGCTCTAGGCACGTGGGCTTCAGTAGTTATGGCACGCAGGCTCAGTAGTTGTGGCACACAGGCTTAGGTGCTCTGCGGCATGTGGGATCTTCCCGGACCAGGGCTCAAACCCGTGTCCCCTGCATTGGCAGACGGATTCTTAACCACTGCGCCACCAGGGAAGTCCCAGGATGAATGTGCTTGAGAATCAAAGTTTGAAAAGACACAGAATAGCAGTACTGGAAGGAGTTAATGAAGATGTGTAGGTATTAGGGCTCTTGAAAGACTGTTTGCTGCTTAAATGGCTCACAAAATCCAGTATCCACCACTGCCAGAGTGTTTCTATTGGAATGAACTTTACTATCTTTCTCCAAGTCAGTTTTTGCAGTCCAGTTCAACTATCATGTCTAGATCTTTACCATGTCTCCACTGGAACTGAAATATGAATGGCATTGATTTTTCAATCTGGTAAATAGCATTCATTAAACATTGATTATGCTTTACAGAAATCAGATTTTCTAATCCTCACCATAGCTCTCTAAGGTATATATTGACCTGATCCTCATTTTACAATTGAGGACACTGAGTCACAGAGAGGTTAGGTAAAGAGTGGCGCAGGATTTGAAATCTGGGAGCTCCAGAGCCCATGTTTCTCATCACTCTTTGACTTCAGGAGAAGCACTTGAACAGCTACCATTTTGTAGAGGAGAACAGGAAATACGTGCTCATAATATGGTAGGATAAATGTGATCAAAGAACTGTGCACAAGATGCAGGAATACTACAAAAAAAAAAAAAGAAAGAAAAAGGACTGCTAGTATTGCTTATGTGGGTAGTTTTGTGGAAGGAATTTACAGAGCCAGTGATAACCTAGGCAAAGTATTGAGGCTAAAGAGAAGCTTTCCAAGTGGGCCAAGTAGGGATGGCCATTCATAGCTGAGGGAAGAATATACGCAAATGCAGGAGGCCTGGCACTACAAGATGAGTGTGTAACTATAAGTATTTAGTTCAGTAATGGTTAATGTAGAATGATGTTAGAGAGGGTGGAGAGACCAGGAGATGAGAATAAAGAGAAAGGCAACAAACAGGAGAGGTAGGTCTTCAACTGGAGTAAGGGGCTTCAGCCATTAAAGGGTGAGATTTGTTAATTAGCTAGATTGCTTAGGTAGACATATTTGTGGTGGGCAGATGGGGTGGGTGAGACACCAGTAAGGGGGCCAATATAGGAATCTAACCAATGGCAATACCAGCTCTGGGGTGGGCAATCAGGTGAATGGTGGAGCATCTGTGTTAGAGAATGCAACAGCAAGAACAGGTCAGGGAAGATAGTGAGTTTAGTTATACGATTACTAGTTGAGTAACTTTGGTAGTATTTTTTATTTCCTTTTTGTCTAGAATTTCCTTTAATACACATTTTAATATGCAAGTGTTCTAAATACAGTAGTCCCCCTTATCCTTGATTTTGTTTCCATGGTTTCAGTTACCCATGGTCAACCGCAGTCTGAAAATATTAAATGGAAAATTCTAGCAATGAACAATTCATCAATTTTAAATTGTGCACCATTCTGAGTAGCGTGGTTAAATCTCCGGCCTTCCTGCTCCATCCCGCGTAGGACGTGAATCATCCCTTTGCCCCGCGTATCCTACCTGTTAGTCACTTAGTCCTCTATGTTATCAGATCAACTGCCCTTATTTCACTTAATAATGGCCCCAAAGCACAAAAGTAGTGATGCTGGCAATTTGGATATACCAAAGAGAAGCTGTAAAGTGCTTTCTTTAAGTGAAAAGGTAAAAGCTCTTGACTTAATAAGGGAAGAAAATAAAATTGTATGCTGAGGATGTGATAAGGAAGAATCTTCTATTCTGAAATTGGGAAGAAGGAAAAAGAAATTCATGCTAGTTTTTGCTGTCACACCTCAAACTGCAAATATTATGGCCACAATGCCTGATAAGTGCTTGGTTAAGATGGAAAAGACATTGAATCTGTGCAATAAGATATTCTGAGAGAGAAAGAGAGAAACCACATTTATTACAGTATATTGTTATAATTGTTCTATTTTATTATTAGTTATTGTTGTTAATCTTTTACTATGCCTAATTTGTAAATTAAACTTTATCATAGGTATGTATATGTAGGACAAAATAGTGTAATGTTTGGTACTGTCTACGGTTTCAGCCATCCACTGGGGATCTGAGAACGTATTCCCCGTGGATAAGGGGGGCTACTGAATTGACTCTGAATGATCTATTTTGTGGGGACAGATACTCAGGGGAGCCAGTGTTAAAAACCAAACAGCCTCTCTCTATTTGCACACCCAGACTTCAGAGTTGTCTAAAGAAGAATCAGAACAGTCTGAGTAAGTGTCTCCAGCTCTGCTCATATAGTCAGATCCAAGATATAAAAGGACGGGACAGGGAGTAGCAGCTATAACCTCTATAGTTGGCAGCATGCTTTCTGAGTTGAAGACCAGTCCTTCTTTAGCTGCTGTTAATGCTGATTATACAGAAAATTGCACAACACTTCACTTTGGTTTGGCCAATTGAAATGCCCTTTTAGGAAATGAGTGGCATTACCAAATTGGTCAATTCCTAGATAGGTGCAAATCTGAGAGTTTTTTTGCTGCAGAAAGTGGTCCTATCATTTCAGTGCAGTCAATTAGCAGAGGTAATATGAAAATGTCCAGCTCTGCGATAGAAAGCAGATAGACTTTGTATGATTATTAAGCAGTTTTCTCATGTGCTCCTTCCTTGCTGGACTTAAAGGCATTAGGATTTGAATCCTGCCCACACTCACTGTATAGAGCATATGTTGTTCTCTCCATCTTTATTGCTATTCATATTGAGGTCAATTATGAGCTGCTGTTTAATGTCACCATGAAATTGTTCAATTATTTTCTCTCAGCATCTAAGCAGCTATCCTCAAAGGGATTTAAGGGGAGTGGTATTAATACTGAGGAATTCTTAGGAAGCCATTAACCCTAGATGGTTCTCCTTTTGTGTTTCACCCCTTCTCAATTATGAGATCCAAAATGCCTGATAAGTTGTTAATGAATGGCTTAGTATTCAACCTCCTCTTCGGTTAATATTGGGGAAGATAAACATAGTTCCTTTCCTTGGTGGTGAAGTTGTAATTAAAAGAGAGAAGCTGTATCTTTGCCACTTCCCCCTCTTCCCTCATAACTAGACTCTTCTGGAGCCCCAAGGGCTTGTGTTTATTGCTAACTAGGGAATTTTCTTTTTCCATTTTAATGTTGAAGTGGAGGGAGGGGAGAGGTAAAACATTTTATTTTTCTCAGTGAATCACAATTGTCTTTGTATAATATCAGTTTTTTTGTTTGTTTGTTTCAGTTTACAAGTAAAATGGCCTTGGATCTCTTTTACTATTGTCATGATTTGCAGGGAGATGCACAGAGAAATATTTCGATAAAGAAAAAAATGTCAGTGCTTACTAAGAAATATCTCATGTTCCAATTACTCCTTTTTTTCTCTATAGCTTAGTTTGGGTTTTCTGAAGTTAGTCCAGTTGCTCCTCACCATTTTATGCTTGCTTTTCACTCTGGAATTTCATTATCTCTATAGCAATGCAAAGCTAGCAAAGTGTTTCTTTGAGGCATTTCAATTACTTTATTTATTCATCCAAACTCTTATGTGCAAGGTACCGTGCTAGACGTTCTTGGGTGAAGGGGAATGACTGGATGGATCAGCCAAGGACCTTATTTCAGGGAGTTTGTGGTGTAACTGAGGCAGTGCACATGTAAAGGGCTAACTCTAACACAGGGCTGAATGAACTAAATGTTATAAGAGGATGCTGGGCTGCACCCCACAGGCCTACAAGGCCTGTACTTGCCCAGTTTAAGACTGAAGAGAGAGCCTGGAGTCAGCAACAGAGACATCAATGGCTTAAATGATGGGGGATCATTACCTTTCTAAAGCAAGGACCTGGAAATGTGGCAGACGATGGGCAGGACGTGGTGGCAGTCTTTGCTGGTGGGGGGAGTGGGGCGGCCACCAGTTACAAGGGGAATTGATGTCAGGTTGGCTCAAGGGTTACCAGGGAAACCAGGAGAGGGGCACACCCCTCACCTCCTCTTTAATAAGCTAACAGGTGGAGATGTTCTGATGTAAAGTTAGAACACTCCTTAGCTGGAGTGGGATAAGTATGTAGGAAGGTCAGTCATGTGGGTAGGGTGTATGTGAAGCAGGTAGAGCAGGGGATGTACCAAGAGCAAGAGAACAGCCACCTTGAGTGGCCTGACCGTACAGAGCAAACAAAAGGCTGTGAGAGAACAAAGGAAGAGTTCTCAAAGAGATGACTTCATGGGAGAAGAAACCTTTGAGCTGAACCTTGAGAGTAAGAAGATATTTTACAGGTAGCGTGGGGCTGAGCATTCAGGCTGAGGGAGTGCCATAGCGGTAACGAATGTCGTTACACTCTATGATTTCATCTTCTTAACCATTCTCTGCCACTGCTTTTGTCCTGGTCTTAAGGATTCTCCTCTTTCCTATTGTTGTACTGCTCTTCCAGTCTCATTCATTTTTTTTTTTGGAGTATAATTGCTTTACAATGGTGTGTTAGTTTCTGCTGTATAACAAAGTGAATCAGCTATATGTATACATATATCCCCATATCTCCTCCCTCTTGCATCTCTCTCCCACCCTCCCTATCCCACCCCTCTAGGTGGTCACAAAGCACTGAGCTGATCTCCCTGTGCTATGCGGCTGCTTCCCACTAGCTATCTGCTTTACATTTGATAGTGTATATATGTCCATGCCACTCTCTCACTTTGTCCCCGCTTACCCTCCCCCCTCCCTAGTCTCATTCATTTTTTATCTCTTTCTCCATATTGCCACCATAGTAAGCTCTATAACTTACTAGTTTCATCCTGTCTCCCCTGCTTGTTAAGTACAAGAGTATACCACTGCCCCCCAAATAAAGCCTGAGATTCCTGTCTTAGTATATGACACCTACGATGGTCTGATAGATACCTGTGTCTGCCATTTCATGTCTTTCTGCAGTCTAACTCAGGATCACCTATTTGGCAAGCATCTGTTTACACCTATTTGTCTTTCTGCCTTTAATGCTTTCTTCTCTCATCTGCCTGCCAAATACTAAGTTCAATCACTTCCATCACTGTTATAGTTAGAGGTCAAGACCTGGTTTACTCAACTAGTACTGCAGGCTAGTGTGAATGGAGCGGGAAAGTAACAACCTGAAATGATGCTTAACCAACCTTATTCATATCTAGTTGTGCCCATCTTATCCTCAGCAGTAGGGATTTTTTTTTGGAGGGGGGAAGGGTTGTTGGTGTTAATTTATCAGTAAATAGAATTTCCAGCTTTAATGATTATTTATGTATCTTTTAGTCATAATAATGAAGCCGATTCTAGAATAGGTTAATTTTGAAGAAAGAGCTTAAGAAGTGAAAGAACAAAGGATTGGGGGAACAAGACCTATCTGTGGGGAATATTAGTTGAAAGGGAGAAAGTGGCATGGTAGAGGGTATTTCTAACATCCACACATCCCTTACTAAGAAAATATGTATTTATTTGGTCCTCAAATTAAAAGTTGGATTCATTCAGTAATTACCGAAAAAAGACCAATTGCAAGACGCTGGTACATGCTTGATCTGGGGCCTCTGCCTGTTTTTTTTTCCCTGTGTTGACTCTTTTAATGGATCCTGGTAAACCCATGCCAGTGATTGAGAGAAACCATGTAAAAAGCTAATTTGGAAACCAGCTCAGAGGATTTTGCAAGGCTCAGTTTATTTCCTCTTTATGCTTCAGCTCACTCAGTGCTTGATCCACTTGGTTTCTTGTGGTGTTGGCTCTCCTTTCTGATCTATTTAGGCCTGGTTATTGGTTATTGCATTCCTGTGCCATTCACTTGACAGGTGGGAGGTCCATTGCTCTGACCTAAACTGGGTCACAGACCTGCTGCAGACCTGCAGCAACTTCTAGGCTCTGTCCACCCAGGGTGGGGTGGGTTAATCAGACAGAGATGTTCAGGGCAGATATGTGGATTATGTGGACTGACCAACCAGACCTAAGTTAACTTTAAGCCAGTTGCCTTCATTGACTCTTCTCTCCACTCAACAATTAATGAGTTATGTTTGACCTTTGATTAGAGAAGAATATTTAAATTTTATTGCATAATATAAATAGACTGTTTTGTTCTCTTCAGGAGACTCCATACAAATGCAGATATTCCATTTGTTAAAGGAAAAGTGTGTATATATATATTTTTTCTTTTTTCCGTACGGTGATCGTACTTTTCTTTCCTGAAGTTTATGTAATATTACCATCATTCCTCTTCTTTGGGTAGTTTTTTAAATCTCTCTTTAAAAAGTAATCAAACTTCTTTTTTAGTATATGAATGTTAATCTACTATGGTGTTAAGTCATAGAGGAACCAGACTAAGAGGACGTAAAAAGAAGAATTTTTTTTTCAAAATTACTTCTTAATACATTAAGGGAAAAGAACTAAAATAATACCACCAAAGTGGAATATCCAGTGACCCTGAAGTTACCAAAGTTCTCAGTGTGTGATACCCATTCTTCAGGATGATATCTCTCAGAAGTCCCTTCACTGTTTTTTTTTTTTTTTCCTCTGCAAGTGGAGAGCAAGTAATATTATACCAGGAGAGGTAAGTGATGCTGCTCCTTTTCTTCACCCGTGTTATATCTAGATTGCCTTTTATTAAAAATGGGGACTGAACCCTTTAAAGGGAGACATCTAGTCACCCTGGAATATATTATGTCAGGACTTGATTCTGTAAAACCAGGAAGTCAGTGTGCCCTTGTGCTTATCTGATGCCTTCATGCTTTGTGATGAGAAACTCCTTTACTTCCCAGATTTGTGATCCAACTGGTTCTTCTTCCTGTAACTCAGGGAGTCACAGTGCTATTCGAAGACTAGACTGCAGGGTATTCGGGAAAGTGCCATCATTTGCTGGCTGCTGGAAATATTTGGCTTTAAATCAATTTCAGTAAAAGTCCTGACCAAAGACCAATGGCTGCATTTTGGCTTAATCAATAATGAAAGTTAAATATGGCTTTAGATTTTTTTTTTGCCTCCAACCTCTTATTTAGGTAATAGTAATAATAAATAGTATATTTATATTGATGGATATAGTATATCAGAAAATTATACTACTTGCTTTAAAAAATACTGACGGCATTCGTGTTGATTGCGAAACACTTAGGAAGTATCAATAAGCAGAGGTCATTACCTGTTATCATTCAAAAATACCACTTTTGTGAATATTTTAGTATATGTTCTTGTAGTCATTTCTCTCTGTATTTAAAATGGTCCAGAAAAGCTTTCCAAAAATTTCTTTCTGAACCAGAGGTCTGATCACATTATTGCTTAACTCGAAAAACGTTACTTGCCTTCCCTTGCCTACAGAATAGACTCAGGTTGCTTGACTTGGCTTTTAAAACCTTTCATGGCTTTCTGACTATCTCCCTTAAACCTTCTGATCCATCCTCTGGTCTCTGTCATTTCAACAGGTACTGCTTTATGTGCTTGGTCCCTTTGTCTCAAATGTCCTTCCCCCATCATTATCCATCTTGCTAAGCCTATTCAAATCCTCCTTCCCTCAGAATGTCCTCATTTAGAATTAATGCCTTGCTTCACTCTGTTTCACAACTCGTTTCTCTCTATTTTAAGCATCTCTCACGTCAGCCGTACCTTAGCTTTGTGTTTGCATGCCTGCTTTCTCCAGTAGATTTTGAGTCTGGAGGGAGGGGATTATCATTCTCACACTTTGTTGTGATGACTTGTTTAATGTCAGTTTTTTCCACTCTCCTATAATCCACATAAAGACAGGGGCCACCTTTATAGCTCCAACACAATGCTCCTGTTGGTTGGGCATATAAATAGTTCAGACTCAACAATATTTGAGTCCCATTTACCCTTGTGTAGTTTGCAGTTCCTAGCACGGTGCCTAGAACTTAGTAATGCCTAAGAGATATTGGTTGAATTAAATTATTTGTTATTGCCCACAAATAAGGAGCAGGCATGGGTCAAACACCAAAGTGCTATGGCTTGTCCAAATTCTTTGGAACATTTTCAAAGGAAATAAGCTCATTACTTTGAAACTTATTCAGGAGTATATAGCATTTTGAATAGAAATACAGTAAGTAAATATTATTCCAGGGAGCAGTGGGTATTACAGGGTGTTCTTAGTGACCTCAGTAGCCACCATAAACTTTTGAGACGTTATTGCTCTTACTATTTTTGTTTTTTGTTCAGCTGACCACATCATCATTAAAATTGGATCAATAATTGTGTCATCAGCTACATTCCAGACAAAGTACTACCCATTTACTTAAGAAGACCACTCGAGTCTGCCTCCATTATTTTGAGTTTTATTGGTCATTTTTGTCATTCGCTTAGGTCTTCCACAATTCATGTTACTTTTTCAGATTTTACCTATTATGGTTAGAATTATCTTTCCAAGTCTACTTTTGGATAGAAAATGATTTAACTTGTTTTGGTTGCTCTCTAAGTGACATTGAAAGGTACATAATTTTCTCACTCTTTCTAGGATCCTAAGAAATAGTACATTTTATTTTATGTCACAGTGTGCAGTCTCCTCAGTCTCTCTTCCTTTGTTTGTTGGGTTTTTCTTTTAATTAAAAAAAATTACACCTGGTTATATTTTTTCCTTATTCTTCCTTCTTTTTTCATTTACTTTCTGGAAAACTAATTGAGAAAAGTTAGTCTTCAGATCTGTCTGAAAAAAAAATTCTTATTGAAATCTATTCTTTTGCATTCTTTAAAATGAATGCCCCAGATTATTGATTTCTCATGGGACAAATGCAATTATGATAGAGTGTTAGCTATGTTGTATTAGCAAAAGTGCATGTAATTGAGAAAAAAATGAAAACAGTGTGAGTGGTTCTATCCCTTCTTCTAAAGACTGAACTGGCATCTGCCTTCAAAGTTGGTGGCATTTTCTGGGTCAGGGTCATGTGCTATTTAATAAATTCTGACTTTTATGTAATAAGGAGTGATTTGTATTCAGTTGTTATAAAACACCCTGTATTTAAAAAAAATGTCTGTTGATTCAACATTCTCTACGGCCATTTCTAATGTAGCCTAGTCCTTTAATTTCCAGTTATCTTCGGCAATTATTTCTTGAGTGCTTAAAATATACCCAAACTGAGGTGGACTCTCAGAGGGGTACAAATGGAGTGTAAGAATTTGCAATTAGAGAAATTTTCATCTGCATTTCTTCTTTAACTGCACTGTTCTTGCTTCCTTACTATATGATTGCCTTGTTCTTTTCCATAGCAGTCTGCTTTTCTCTCACACTTGTCTGGTTAAAATTGTGCAAAAGGGGCTTTGAAACAAACAATATTGCAAAATATAACTTTCAGTCAAAGTTTGAGCTTTAAGTTTATAATTTTTCTTTTGCATTTTGGAATTTCTAGTATTTTATCATATATAATTGCTTTACAATCGTGTGTATAGTTTCTGCTGTATAACAAAGTGAATCAGCTATACATATACATATATCCCCATGTCTCCTCCCTTTTTTTTTTTTTTTTTTTTGCGGTACGCTGGCCTCTCACTGTTGCGGCCTCTCCCGTTGTGGGGCACCGGCTCTGGATGCGTAGGCTCAGCGGCCATGGCTCACGGGCCCAGCCGCTCCGCGGCATGTGGGATCTTCCCAGATAGGGACCGGGCCACGAACCCGTGTCCCCTGCATCGGCAGGCGGACTCTCAACCACTGCACCACCAGGGAAGCCCTCTCCTCCCTCTTGCATCTCCCTCTCACCCCACTATTGCCCTCTCTAGGTGGTCACAAAGCACCGAGCTGATCTGATCTCCCTGTGCTATGCGGCTGCTTCCCACTAGCTATCTATTTTACATTTGGTAGTATATATGAGTCCATGCCACTCTCTCACTTCGTCCCAGCTTGCCCTTACCCCTCCCCATGTCCCCAAGTGCATTCTCTACATCTGCGTCTTTATTCCTGTCTTGCCCTTAGGTCCTTCAGAACCATTTTTTTTTCTTATTTTAGATTCCATATATATGTGTTAGCATACGGTATTTATTCTTCTCTTTCTGACTTACTTCACTCTGTATGACAGGCTCTAGGTCCACCCACCTCACTATAAATAACTCAATTTCATTTCTTTTTATGGCTGAGTAATATTCCATTGTATATGTGCTACATCGTCTTTATCTATTCATCTGTCGATGGACATTTAGGTTGCTTCCATGTCCTGGCTATTGTAAATAGAGCTGCAATGAACATTGTGGTACATGACTCTTTTTGAATTATGGTTTTCTCAAGGTGTAGGCCCAGTAGTGGGATTGCTGGGTCGTATGGTAGTTCTATTTTTAGTTTTTTAAAGAACCTCCATACTGTTCTCCATAGTGGCTGTATCACTTTACATTCCCACCAACAGAGCAAGAGGGTTCCCTTTTCTCCACACCCTCTCCAGCATTTATTGTTTGTAGATTTTTTGATGATGGCCATTCTTACTGGTGTGAGGTGATACCTCATTGTAGTTTTGATTTGCATTTCTCTAATGATTAATGATGTTGAGCATTCTTTCATGTGTTTGTTAGCAGTCTGTATATCTTCTTTGGAGAAATGTCTATTTAGGTCTTCTGCCCATTTTTGGATTGGGTTGTTTGTTTTTTTGTTATTGAGCTGCATGAGCTGCTTATAAATTTGGGAGATTAATCCTTTGTCAGTTGCTTCATTTACAAATATTTTCTCCCATTCTGAGGGTTGTCTTTTGGTCTTGTTTATGTTTTCCTTTGCTGTGCAAAGGCTTTTAAGTTTCATTAGGTCCCATTTGTTTATTTTTGTTTTTATTTCCATTTCTCTAGGAGGTGGGTCAAAAAGGATCTTGCTGTGATTGATGTCATACAGTGTTCTGCCTATGTTTTCCTCTAAGAGTTTTATAGTGTCTGTCCTTACATTTAGGTCTTTAATCCATTTTGAGTTTAGTTTTGTTATCACCCTATTTTTGATTGGAATTTTTGTTGAATACTTTTTAAAAGAAGGTGTTATACTAAGGTTCTAGTATGGTAATGGACTACTGCTGACAATAGCCTAATCAAATATCATTCTTTGGATCTGTGAATACAAATCAAATCCTAACAAATTTATGGCTGGTCAAAATGCTGACATTCTGGCAAATTAGAAGTCTGTAGCCTAACATAAGCCTAACCATACTTACTTATTACATAAAAGAGATATATAGGTTTCTTCAAAATAATTTACATTACATGGAAATAATAACATACCTGTCATTTTTTACCATTTTAGATTGATGCTCAAATATCACAGCATTATACATCACTGCTAATTCTTGGAACTGCGTAGCATATGCTATGCTTATTTCTAGGGTTTTATACCCGTACTTTAAGGTTTGAAATCACATCAAGTGAGTTTATTCACATTCATTCTTAATTACTTGATTCTAGTAGAACTGTTTAAGGGATGCCTCATCTTTGGTATGTGTGAAATGAAAGGTGATATAGAAATACAGTATTGTGGGGTAGCTTCTGTGTAATTTTGGCTCACTGGAATGCCAGTTGGGGAATGGCAAAGGCTAATACTCAACAGATGGCAAAGTCCTAAAACCTATAATAATGGTTGCAGTTATTTTCATTACTGTCGTTTGATGACACATACAATAGTGTGAAAAGGCTTGAACTGGGTAATCACAGTAAATATACTCAAAGGGACCAGATGCATTTCAAACAATCAAAATGGTGATGGATATTCAGGCTGAGTGCCACTTCTGCACATACTCTAGGTGCATTTATTGCTAGGAATTAGAAGCAACATGACTTATCACAGAGAGGAGCTCCATTTCCCCTTTTAGTAATAACAAGCAACAAAAATTGACATCTGTTGTAACACAGACAGATTATTTCACATTCTTTATGATTGTGTGTCATTACCATGCATATAAATTTAGTTTGCAGATGTTCAACGTCAGAGATCAAAATACCAATTTTGCCCACGAAGGAGTTGCAATGGATACCAAAAACCTAATCACTTTTGCAAATAGATAAGTTAAATCTTTTAGAGAGAGCACAATAACAATCAAATGAGATAAGGAAGAAAGAGCATCAAAGACATCAGAAAGGGATGTGTGGAAGTTTCAGAAGATCTTAATAGTTTTATTTCCAGCTCTGTAAAAGTACCTATTCTTGATTTTAATTTCCAGAGACTGTAGTCTGAGATACCTTTGTTATTTTCTTCAGTACAATGTGTGAAATGAGGCCATATTTTTTTCCTTGAAAGACAGATTCTGCAATTCTAGAACACTAATTAGATTGTCTTTGAATATTTACAATCCTTCCTGTGTTAAATATGTAAAAATAGTTCTTGGTGATTGCCTGTGGGGTCAGGGTGGCAATGACCTACAATGATGCTATTAAACACAATACAACAGAGAAGCTTACATTTTGAGGTGTTCAGTACTCATTTTAAAATCACTGTTTGTTCTATGTATATTTTACTTTAAATTTTAGGAAACGTGGAGGGAAGATGAGAAGGAAGGTTTTTATATTTTGAGGTACAATATAAAATATCTAAGAATACAAAAATAATTACACTTTATGGGAAACATTTTTCCTTTTCCCCAACCCCAAGCAACCTCAAACCACAAACAACTTCAATGAAAGGAAAGAAACCCAAGTCACTTATTTTAACAATCTTGTCCCTGCTTCAAAGGCACTGTTAACAATGTGAATATATTTTACATTTGCCTCTGGGGATTTACCACTCAATATTAAAACACTTCCCACGGACATTTTTTAAACTGTCTGTTTCCTCTACTGAGCTAACAGCATAATGGGGATCAAGAAAACAGTCTGGTACAAGCACAACATAAAATCCCTCACAGGCATTGGAAGCTAAGACATGGTGTTTGTCCCTCTTTTTACAATAGGCAAATGTACAGGACTGCTGCCCTCTCACACTCTGCCTTTTCAAAGCTTGTTAAATGAATTGGCTCCGTTATACAGAAATTTGAAATATTTACACAGGGTCCTTAGTTCAAATCTAAGTGTATATCCTGTTTGATCAGTGAATATGTATAGAATAGTATGTGTAAATCAAGAAGTGATACTGATGACAATATTTGAAGAACCTATGAGGTCATAGAGTTGGTAAGAACCTGTGATTACACAAGGAGAACATGTAGGTCCTTGGAATATTGAAGAAGATCAGCTTTCCTTTTCTTAGATATTTTTCTATCTTGAGAAGTAGAATGCTGCCTTTAATGACTATTTTCTTGTGTTTTTGGGGTATAATCTATTTTAAGTAAATTTAATAATCTGAAGACATATTTTATTGAACAATTTTACTTGGGGCTTTGATTCTGGTTTGTTCTGGGACCAAGAAATTTAATGATATAGTAAATATTAATAAAATTAATTCAAAGTAGTTTGAACCTGAGCAGTGTGAAATCACCTTGGGTCATTTTAAATTTAGGAAAAATGATTGACCTGTCTGTAATTAATACATACTTGTATGTATTATTGCTTAAATAGGTATTTAAATTTTACATGCTCTGGATAATTTTAGCTTAAATGAGTTAAAAGCACAATTTAATTAAGACCAGTGAGATGCTGAAAGAATGCATTTTGTTTCATACTTTACCTGGATGGTGTCTGTCTTTACAGTACTCATTTACCAGTGACAAATAAAAAAGTCAATAAAGCCCTGTTTCCATCAGCTAGACTAATGAACTTCATTAGTTGATCATGTTATCAGTATAATTACTACATACTACATTTTGCCCTTGGTTATTAATGCAATAGACTTCTGCAACTTATTCTTAGGAGAACTGGCTAGGAAGACAAGAACTCGGTTTAGCTCTGAAAATAACCTTGGCCCTTCTCTTTAAAAACTCACCATCACGGGTTTCCCTAGTGGCACAGTGGTTGAGAGTCCGCCTGCCGATGCAGGGGACACGGGTTCGTGCCCCGGTCTGGGAAGATTCCACATGCCGCGGAGCGGCTGGGCCCATGAGCCATGGCCGCTGAGCCTGTGCGTCCGGAGCCTGTGCTCCACAACGGGAGAGGCCACAACAATGACAGGCCCGTGTATCGCAAAAAACAAATACCAAAAAAACTCACCATTAAGTCCTCCAGGAAATACTTTGGATATTCCACATACCTAGTTGCAGTAGTTTTGACACTCTCCTTTGGAACTGTTTTGCTAGACAACTTTGTTTTGTTATAGTTGACTATGCCTTTATGAGGTGATGTGGCGGGTTGAATTGTGTTCCCCAAAAGATATGTTGAAGTCCTAACCCCTGGTACTTGTGATGTGAACTTATTTCGAACTAGGGTCTTTGCAGATGTAAATTAAGATGGGGCCATACTAGAGTAGGGTAGACCCTTAATCCAATATGATAGTGTACCTAACAGAGGAGAAGAGACAGAGGGAGAATGCCATGTGGTGACAGAAGCAGAGACTGAAGTGATATGGCTGCAATCCAGAGTGCCAAGGATTGGCAGTGACCACCAGGAGCTAGGAAGAGGTAAGGAGGATTCTACCCAGAGTCTCAGAGTGGGTATAGCCCTGTCAACACATTGATGTTGGACTTCTAACTCCCATAACTATGGGAGAGTAAACCCCTGTTGTTTTAAGCCACCCAGTTTGTGGTACTTTGTTACATCAGCCTGAGGAAACAAATACAAATTTCTTACTTGAATTGTTAACCAGCAATTGTTAACTGCTTAGCTAGCAAGGAGGAAGTGCTCAGCTATTCTCAGGGATAAATGGGAGACTCAGAAGTCATGTTGTTCATCAGGACAAACTCTCAAAAATGAGTGAGATTTATATCAGAGTAATAGAAATGAGGGTAGTGGCAAGGAAGGGGCAAGAGACGGAGAGACAGAGGTAGAATTAAAATACAGAAATTGGAGTAAGTTATTTCAAGTGAAAAAGCCTTTTCTGTGCCTTTAAAATGTATGGGGGTCTTTTTTTTTTTTTTTTTTTTTTCTTTTCGCGGGCCCCCCCCTGCTGTGGCCTCTCCCGCTGCGGAGCACAGGCTCAGGACGCGCAGGCTCAGCGGCCATGGCCCATGGGCCCAGCCGCTCCGCGGCATGTGGGATCCTCCCGGACCGAGGCACGAACCCGCGTCCCCTGCATTGGCAGGCGGACTCCCAACCACTGCACCACTAGGGAAGCCCGGTTTTGTCTTTTTTGTTATGCCAATTTGAAAACTTGGTAGTTTTTCACGCATTACACATTGCTGTTGACAAAACTACCCCACCATAAAACTACCACAAACTTCAGGGAAAATGAACCCCAAATAAAAATATGTTTTTGATGTGATATGAATGGCAAATGATTACAAATAATTTTAGTAATTTATATATAAATCCAATGAGTCGTATTTTGCGATTGACAGTTACACTAGGGGAGTTTTGGGTCACATTTAAAACTCACTTGTATAGGTGATACAGCATTAAAATGAGAGCCAGAGAAATTAAAATATATATATATATATTTTTTTATTTTATTAATTTTTATCTTACATTATTTATATTTATTTACAACTAAATTATTTATATTTATATATATATATATATATATGTATAATTTAACCATATATCAGTCCAAAGATATAACTCAGGCTTTCTAATCTTTCTAGGTATAGTTGATGTCCATGCTAGCTAAGCTAGGAAAAGCTTAGAAACTCATATGTAAGCAACTAGAAAACCAAAAACATCCTTTTGATGATTCTTCAACCTTTTACTCTAAAACTAGGGCAGTCATCATAAATGAGAGCTTTACAGCTCTTCTTTGTAGATGGAGAATGTAACAATTAGGAAACAGTCTAAAAGATTGTCAGTGGGAGGAGGAAGGAAGAGAAACACAAGCCTAAGCTAATTCATGGAATTGCCTCAAATAACAAGAAGCTGGTGTCATGCAAACAGATCTTCTAGGGGGGAAGAGACTGGGGTTATGACTGTGCAGTACTTTGAGATACTCTCAGAAGGGCTTAAGGGCAAAGATGTTTCATGGTCCAAAGTACATTCTTATTGGTGACATTTTGGACAGTTATCTTTGAACTAATATTACAAAGGAAAATCCTTATCACCTGTGTAATCCTCCGTTGTGTACCTGGATTTTACTGGTATCATGATTTTATGTAAGCCAAGAATGAGCTCTACATGATAAAATTTCTGCTAAGCTCTGAGAGCTAGTTTTTCTATTAATGCCTCATAACAGAGACTGTAGTTTTCTGATTTTGCAGTTCTAAGGGAGAACTATCTTTGTCTTTTACTTTATGCTAGGAAAAGGAAAAACATTTTTGCAGTTAAAGTAAATGAGGATGATTATTTTTGCCATTAAGACTTTCAAATCCCTTGGTGAAGAAGGTGTTGCACTATTAAAATTTACTTGTTTGATCTAGAAGTATTGCTGTTGGACATGGTACGAGTTTTGAAGTTTAATTTTGATTTATTTGCTTGCTAGAGTGATAGCTTTGAAGAGAACATAACATTTTATTTTAATATTGCTAACAGTAATAAATGTACTTTATAGCTTTTTTGAGACAGTTTGGTTGCAATTTCACATTTGGCTATCAGCATTAAGAGAGATGATTCCAATTATGGGAGGTGGCAAGTATTTTTCTTTGAACTTTCTAAAAAGAGCTGAGTGCTTATTTATGAACCAAAGCATAGCTTGAGATATACAGCTGTATGTGATTCAAGCACTTTCCATGGTACAACATGAAGGTTGAATTAGATAGTAATTTACATTTCAATGCCATTTTATACACCTATAAACATTCTCCCCATTTGTTTTTTTTTGCGGTATGTGGGCCTCTCACTGTTGTGGCCTCTCCCGTTGCAGAGCACAGGCTCCAGACGCGCAGGCTCAGCGGCCATGGCTCACGGGCCCAGCCACTCCGCGGCATGTGGGATCTTCCCGGACCGGGCCACGAACCCGTGTCCCCTGCATCGGCAGGTGGACTCTCACCCACTGCACCACCAGGGAAGCTCCTCCCCATTTGTTTTTAATTCATTAGTATCTATTTCCAAATCTTCATTCCCATGATTATATCACCCTTGACTTGTTAGGAGTACAGGCACAATACTTATAACTTTTTGACTGAAGGCCAGATAGCTATCTACATGATATGATTTGATGGGTTCTGTGAGTTCCCTTTTACCCCAAATCTCTCTCTACCAGCCAGTCCGAGGGCTTACGGTCCCCCCATCCCCAATTTTCCTTTGGGTTAAATAATTTTGTCTTCAGAAAGCATCTTAAAAAAATAAATGTGTTACATGGGAGAGACAATCATCATACACAGATTACCTGCCAGAAATCAAATCTCTGAAGAAATGGGCATAAAACAAGAATCTTGACAGAGGAAAGAAGACAGCACGGTGTGCATGGTGGATCACTGAGTAGTGGTTAGTTGAAGGAATTGCAGTGGAGGGTTCTGAGTCACCAAGATTCAGTGTGAGAATCCTACATGCTTGGTGGGAGTTTGTGAAGGAAGATGCTAAAAAAGGGAAAGTAAAATAAAGACTATGTTCTGTGCCTTGATCTTTGTGGCACAATGAAGAAATATGTTTTCAATATTCCAAGTGGTCACTTAGTTAGAAATTCCACTCATATTGGAATTTATAATTTTGTTACAGTTAGATGAAATTCATGGCTAAGTGATGATGGGAGCCTTGGTTAGCTAGTAGATGCAGCTAACCAACCACTCAGTGTCTGCTTCTCAGCAGGGTTTTGTTGTTTGACCTAGTACTACAAAGTCTACAATAATATGGAAAGTTATTTTGTGGTGTCAGGAAATTCCCAGCACACATGTTACTCAGGAAGAGAATGTAATTGCAGAATAAGTCGGATGTACTTATAAACATTTCAAAATTGTGAATTTCTTGAAGTTTTCAAGATAATAAAGAATAACAAGAATGACCCCCGGGAATCCAGGGTGTTACAAAGGTAATCGAGTATGTGGAGTTTATTTTATAGGCATGTTGATCATTTGAGTTTATATTCTTTATTTTCTTTCCCTTTCCTTCCTTCCCTTCCCTTCCTTCCCTTCCCTTCCCTTCTGTTTCTTACTTTCTCCTCCTTTTCGCTCTTTCTTTCTTCCTTCCTTCTTTTTCCTTTTTGAATATTTATAGTGATATAATCAACCAGCTCAGGGATTTTGACTGTAATAAAGGATTTTTTGGTGAATTCTTGCTTCTCTGTCATTCTCTCAAAAATAGCTGTGAGGAGAGGAGATAGAGTAATGGCTTATAGGAGCACTAAAGAGAAACTTTCCTTGCCTTGTAATTTCGTAAGTGTTCCAATGCTATCACATTATATCTACGAAAGTATTGACTTGGACAGTTTTGCCAAGAGTAAATTAATAGGCATTTATATTTCTTAGGTTATAAAACAAACAAATCAGTTCTGCAGCTCCACAGTAACTCGTGCTTCCACTTCTGTTACAATTCAAAGGGAATATTTAAATTATTATATGTTTATGTCTTGATTTTTCCTTTTTTTTGATATTAGATTACTACTTAATTTGTTAGTATTCTGTTTTCACAGTATGTCTCGTTCATTCATCAAACCCTTTCCCCAGTCTGGAATCATTAACCTTGCTTTGTAGATAAAGAGACTTGGAGGTCAATAGTCTTGGCAGATGTTCTGTCCACTCACTGTTATTGCTGATAATAGATAAAAGTATTGGAAACAATGCAGCTTTATTTCCTTGCTACTTTGCCCGAAGTTAGGCCTCAATTATGCACCAGAGGACTATATGCTGCAATGAAACTGCATAAACTGAATAAACCATAATAAAGATGATCAGTGTGTTGCCAAATTACAGATATGTATGTGTTTTTACCTGTAGCTATATAGATATGTGTCTGTGTTTATATAATTGTAATTGTATGTTTGCATTTTCATGCTGCTATTACTTTGTATTTGTTTAGGTGGTTAAGAGCACATGATCCTGCATTTTCCTTAGTGTATAGGTTTCAGAGGTGTTTTTCGTCATTAGCTCATTATTATCTTTTTTTAACATCTTTATTGGAGTACAATTGCTTTACAATGGTGTGTTAGTTTCTGCTGTATAACAAAGTGAATCAGTTATACATATACATATATCCCCATATCTCCTCCCTCTTTCATTTCCCTCCCACCCTCCCTATCCTACCTTTCTATTTCTAGGTGGTCACACAGCACTGAGCTGATCTCCCTGTGAGATGCTAGCTCATTATTTTTACATAACCAATTTTAATAATTATAGTCATGTGTTAAAGTATGTGCACACTTGTTTCTTCAGCCATTTTAAATGCTAGCAAACTCAGTAACTCGAAAGCTTTCAAACATAGTCTATTGTCCAGGGCTTTCATGGTGCATGTCAACAAAGAGAATCTCTGTGCTCACTCAATTTGCAAACATCTGGAGGAAAATAATGTGATAATTAGGAGGCAACATGAGTTCATCAAAAACAGATCATGCCAAACTAACTTAATTTCTTTCTTTGATTTCTTAACAAGCTGAGTGGGAACAGAGTCGTATTTTTATTATAGAAAGGCAATTGATGTAGCTTCTGAACATTCTAAAAAGACCTAAGGAAAATGCAGATGAGGTAAAATGACTAGCTAATGTAGAATATTTTTGTAAAAAGGAATAAGTAACCATTATTTATGTATGGTTCAATATATAGTTAGGCGAGATTGTTAGGTAAATATTATTTTATTAAGTGCATTTTATTAAATATCTTAAGCTTTTGACTTTGTTGTATACATTTTATTTCTCATAGTTTTTAACTGGCTATAAAGGATTCAATTTGTAAAAATTAAGATTTGTAGTTTTTTTTTTTTCCTGGAACAGAAACGTAAACCTTGGCCAGTTTTTTTCATTGAAAATTGTGAAAATCATTTATATTTATCTTTGTATCTATAGACACACAGACATACATCACATACATACATTATAAGCACACACACATATAATTCATAATCTCAGTTTCCATATACAACTAGTATTATTTTGATAATTGTTCTCTCACACTTATTTCTGTGTATAACATGTACATTTTTACAAAAGTGGAAACATGTTTACTATTTTTTTAAAATTTTTATTTATTTATTTATTTTGGCCACACCACGTGGCTTGTGGGATCTTAGTTCCCCAACCAGGGATTGAACCCATGCCCTCAGCAGTGAAAGTGCAGAGTCCTAACCGCTGGACTGCCAGGGAATTCCTATGCTTACTATTTTTTTTTTCACTTAATAATGTACTGTTAACATAGTCCCAAGTCAACAAATGTGCTTCTACAGCATCATTTCTAAGGGCTGAACAGTATTCCAGTATCTGGATGTGCCATAATTTATGACTGATTGTCTCTAGTTAGATAGATTATATCTTCGTTGTTTTTACTGTAAACAATACCAGGATAACTACACTTATAGTTAAATCTTTCTGTATAGTCATAAGATAAATGACTAAACAATGTATTATTATTAGTATTTTTATTGAAGTATACTTGCTGTACGGTATTATATAAGTTACAGGTGTACAAAATAGTGACTCACAGTTTTTAAAAGTTGTACTCCATTTATAGTTATTGTACAATATTGGCTATATTCCCTGTGTTGTACAATATATCCTTGTCACTTATTTTATACCTAATGGTTTGTACCCCTAAATTGTCCCACCCCTCTTCCCTCTCCTCACTGGTAACCACTAGTTTGCTCTCTATATCTGTGAGTCTGCTTCTTTTTTCTTATATTCACTAGTTTGTTTTATATTCCACATATGAGTGATAGCATACAGCATTTGTCTTTCCCTGTCTGACTTATTTCATTTAGCATAATGCCCTTCAGGTCCATCCATGTTGCTGCAAATGGCAAAATTTCATTCTTTTTTATGGCTGAGTTGTATTCCATTATGTGTGTGTGTGTGTGTGTGTGTGTGTGTGTGTGTGTGTATAAAACACCTTTTTCCATTCATCTGTTGATGGACACTTAGGTTGCTTTAATTTCTTAGCAATTGTAAATAATGCTGCTATGAACATTGGGATGCATGTAACTTTTTGAATTAGTGTTTTCTTTTTCTTCAGATATATACCCAGGAGTGGAATTGCTGGGTCATATAGTAGTTCTATTTTTAGTTTTTTGAGCAACCTCCATACTGTTTTCCACAGTATGCAGTTTTCCATTGGATGCACCAATTTACATTCCCACCAGCAGTATGCAAGTGTTCCCTTTTCTCCACAACCTTCCCAACATTTGTTGTTTGAGTTCTTTTTGATGATGACCATTCTGACAGGTGTGAGGTGATATCTCACTTTGGTTTTGATTGGCATTTCCAATTAGTGATGTTGAGCACATTTTCATCTGCATTTCCTCCTTGGAGAAATGTCTATTCTGTTCTTCTGGTCATTTTTTCAGTTGGGTTCTTTGATTTTTTGATGTTGAGTTGTACAAATTGTTTACATATGTTGCATATTAAACCCTTATCCATCATATCATTTGAAAATATTTTCTTGCCTTTCACTAGGTTGTCTTTTCGTTTTGTCAATGGTTTTCTTTTTTGTGCAAAAGCTTTTAAGTTTAATTAGATCCCATTAGTTTATTTTTGCTTTTATTTTCTTTACATTAGGAAATGGATCCAAAAAAAATATTGCTGTGATTTATGTCAAAGAGTGTTCTGCCTATGTTTTCCTCTAAGAGTGTTACAGTGTCCGATCTTACATTTAGGTCTTTACTCCATTTTGAGTTTATTTTTGTACATGATGTTAGAGAATGTTCTAATTTTATTCTTTCACATATATCTGTCCAGTGTTCCCAGCACCACTTATTGAAGAGACTGCCTTCTCCATTGTATATTTTTGCATCCTTTGTTGAGATTAATTGACCATAAGTACATGGGTTTATTTCTGGGCAATCTGTTCCACTGATCTATGTGTCTGTTTTTGTGCCAGTACCATATTGTTTTGATTATTGTAGCTTTGTAGTATAGTCTGAAGTCAGGGAGCATGATTCCTCCAGCTCTGTTCTTCTTTCTCAAGATTTTTTTGGTTATTCAGGGTTTTTTGTGTTTCCATGCAGATTTTAAATTTATTTGCTCTAGTTCTGTGAAAAATGCCATTGGTATTTTGATAGAGATTGCATTGAATCTGTAGATTGCCTTGGGTAGTATGGTCATTTTAACAATATTGGTTCTTCAACCCAAGAACATGGTATATCTTTCCAACTGTTTGTGTCATCTTCCATTTCTTTCATCAATGTCTTATAGTTTTCTGAGTACAGGTCTTTTGCCTCCTTAGGTAGGTTTATTCCTAGGTATTTTCTTCTTTTTGATGCAATGGTAAATGGAATTGTTTCCTTAATTTCTCTTTGTGCTAGTTTGTTGTTAGTGTATAGAAATGCAAAAGATTTAAACGCAAGAGTGTTTATTAATTTTGTATCCTAACTTTGCCAAATTCATAAATGAGGTCTAGTAGTTGTCTGGTGACATCTTTAGGATTTTCTATGTATAGTATCATAGACATTGTATTATTGAATCAAGAATATGAAAGTTATAAAAATTTCGTGTATGTTTCATTGCCTTATAAAAGGTTGAACCAGTTTATGTTCCTGCCAGCTGTTTATGAGAGGAAGCTATATATGTATTCATATCTATAGACATATACATACCTATATACATATGTATCTCTGTCTCTATCTCTAACCATATATATACATATACATGTATTTTTTAAGAAAAAAAAGAAAGTTTCTCCTTGGGAAAATAAAACTCACTGGAAATATTTAAATAATGAAAGTTTCCATAAATATTTTAGAAACTTTATGTTTCATTATGCAGCTGTGATGAAAGAATTCCAAAGTATAGCCTAAAACTTTTTTCCTATTTCTCTCTAAAGATTTATCAAAAGGAGAGGTTCATTTTTGTGGCAATTATTGTTCTTATTGAACACTTTGAAATAAGAATTATTCTATGCCTTAAAGTGACATTAAATTATATTCTTTGTTAATATATTAAACAAACCAAGGTCTTTTAAATGGTGTTTGAGATGAAAAATTCTGTTTAGTGCTTTAATACTGCAGCAAATACAGTTTCTTAGATCTACTGTTAGGTGGCTCTGATTTCCCATTCGCTTCCCTTTCTCCTTTTTACTTGTTGTGCCTCATTAAAATTTCAAATGGAACTGTATGACACTGATTGGAATTGTTTCTGTTGGGGGAAATGTACACACTAGATGTGCGGCAGAATTTCATCTGTATTTGAACCCTGCTATTTGTTTGACACAATGGATTTTCAGAAACGGGATTGCAGGAGCTAAATCTTTAATAAAATTGCTATTGATTGTCCCTGCAGGAGGCAGTGTGCATCGCAGCTAAACAGGAAGGTTTGAACTCTAAGATCTGTAGCTTATTGGCTGTGTAACTAACCTCTCTTGTGTACATTTGTTCATCTGAAAAATGTAATAATACAAACTCCTTAAGGCTGTTGAGAGGATTCAACAAGATAATTTAAATAAAGTACTTGAGACCTAGTAAGCTCTCAATAAATGTTAGCTTTTACTGATATCTCTTGGTGAACCACACTTTCCTCGGATGGTAGGGCATAACCTTTCCTGTATCTTTGGCGAAAACTCCTACTCTGTTTGCCCCAAATTATTGCATCATTTTGAAGCAAACATACCAGAATTGGCAAAATAACTCTTGTGTCTATATTTTTCCTCCCTCCCTCCCTCTATTGCTTTCTTCCTTCCTTTCTTCCTTCCTTTCTTCCTTCCTTCCTTCCTATTTATTGTACACCACCTGTTTTCTATACTCTGCTAGACATTGGAGAAGGAAAAACTGATTGAATCCCTTTCCTGAAGGAACTTGTAGACTAGTGGAGGAGAAAAATATTAATCAGATAATCACACAGATAAATACAGAATTGCAAGGATGCCAAGTGCTATGTTAATGACAGATATATGGGTTACAAGCGTATATAGAAGATTAGAGAGACTTCCCTGAGGAATTGAAACAGGGATATAAAGAAAGTATAGGAGTCAAATAGGTGAAGCAGTAGACCTTTAAATAGTCTCCCTATATCTGCTATTGCTGCTTACAGTCTGTCCTCCACATAGAAGCCAGAGTCATCCCATTAAGATGAAAGCCAGATCACATTCGACCTCTACTCAAATCTTTCTCATCATGACTTCTCATCTCACTTAGAGTGAGTCTCACAGTCCTTAGCTTGGCTTTATAGAGCCCTATGTGATTGGCTCTTGCTACCTATCTGACCTCATCTTCTTCCACTTTCTTCTTGCATATTCCTCTCCAGCCACACTGGCCTCCATGATGTTCCCTGAAGACACAGGTAAACTCCACCTCAGAATCTCTCGTCTTGCTGCTCTGTGCCCCAAACACTCTTCTCCAGATGCCCCCTCATCAGTGAGATCTTCCCTGATGACCCTACTCAAAACAGTAACTTTAACTCCGTCAGCACTCCACATCACCTTTACACTGTATTTACTGCCATTTCACATTTTATAATTTTACCTGTTTATTTATGTTTGGTTTTCCTTCCCCATCTCTACTCAACTGGTTGAAAACTCCAAGAGGTCAGGGGTTTGTGTTTACTGCTGAAGTCCCAGCTTGCAGAAAAGTGCCTGAAAGTGATTAGGCACTCATTCAGTATTTGAAGAATGAATGAAGGATGAAGAGATATGGAGGTAAGAGTATTTAGAACTGGGGGAGAAGCATGTGGAAAGGCCCCAAGGCAGGTGGAAGAATGCCCGCTAAGACAAGCTAAGGGAAGAACAGGGCTGCTGTTGAATAGAGAGAACAAAAGAAATTATGGAGTGATAGAGACTTCAAAGGTAGGTAAGGACTGGCTCAAGCAATTGTTAAGAATTTTTCTGAAATCTTGCCATTTGCAACAACATGAATGGAACTTTAGGGTATTATGCTAAGTGAAACAAGTCAGAAAGAGAAAGACAAATACCATGTGATCTCACTTACATATGGAATTTAAAAAAAGGAAGTTCTTAGATACAGAGAGAACAGATTGGTGGTTGCCAGAGGTGGGACATGGGGGATGGACTTTGAAATGGGTAAAAGGAGTCACAAGGTACAAACTTCCAGTTATAAAATAAATGAGTCATGGGGATGTAATGTACAGCATGGTGTCTGTAGTTCATAATACTGTACTGCATATTCAAAAGTTGCTAAGAGAGTAGATCTTTAAAGTTCTCATCACAAGAAAAAAAATTCTGTGACTATGTATGGTGATGGATGTTAACTGGATTTATAGTGGTGATCGTTTTGCAATATATACAAATATCAAATCATTATGTAGTATACCCGAAACTAATATAAAGTTATATGTCAATTATACCTCAATAAAAAAAAAAGATTTTTCCCTAAACACAAACAGAAGTTACTAAATTATTTTAAGCAGGGCGTGGATTAACATGATTAAATTTTTGTTAGAAAAACAAAAAATAAATAAATAAACCTCACTCTAGCTACAGTGTGGCTATAAAGTTGGAGAGGAACAGAGTGGATATGGGTAGATCAATTAGGAGTCTGTTACAGTAGTTGTGTGTCCAAGAGATGGTGGCCACTTACACAGGGCTTCAGTGGATCAGAAGAGGAGTGGACGGTTTAAGACCAGTAGTTATCAGCTGCAGCAGTTATGCCTCCCAGTGGATATTTGGCAGTATCTGGCCATATATATTTTTGTCATCTCAGTTGAGTGGGGGGCAGGGTGATGATGATGCCAATGGCATCTAGCAAGTAGAGACCTAGTGTTTTGCAGGGATGCTGCAAAACACTCAACAATGCACAGGACAGCCTGCACAACAAAGAATTAATTATCCAGCCCTAATGTCAATAGTGCTGAGAACTGAGAAACTCTGTTTTAGAGGTGCATGAGGTAAAAACTCATTGGAGTAGATATGGGGGTTAAGGAATGGAGGTATTATGGGTAACTCCTAGATTTGGGGCTTGCATTACTAAATGGATAAAAGTATCATTCACTGTAGAATTATAATACTACTAGGTTATTCTGCCCATATGGAATCATTGATTTCTGTCCATCCTATGTCTTCTCTTGTCTTTGACAGTAGCACCACCAACTGAAAAGGTGGAATGGTTAATCATGTTTGTACTTTATGATTGGGATGTGGATATTTGGGATATATTTTATGGTAGCAGTATGGAGGTTAGGAATGATAACATTTGGTTTGATATTTCACTCAACTAATTGATGTCACTGAGTCACTGACTGTATTCACACAGCTGATATGTGTGGCACTGATTCTCAGAGCAACGAAGATCAAAATAGCCATTGAATCCATCCTTTGAGAACATTAACACTCTTCTAGCAGAATTTGGATGTCCAACTGACTATATAATTAAATATTTTCTTAACTTTTTATAAAGGAGCTCAAACACTTCCACATGCATTTTCCCTTCATACTATTTATGTCCTTGTATTGACAGGAAGAGGCCAATTTAGCTGTATTTTTTTAATGGAGCAAACTTTGAGGCACTGAGATATTTGTGAGGCTTAAATATTGCTTGCAAACTAGGAAAGGGGCTGCAAATGAGGAGTCAATATTCAGCCTTTTGCTAATGTATTGTTCCCAGAAGTGTAATCACTGTATCATTCTTTCATCTTGAGGGCCTCCTGAGATTATACAAGATATTTAATTCTGTATTACTATATGTTGAATCTGCGTAAGAAGAACTCATTGTATTCTATGTATTTTTTTTTCTATTTTATTTGTTTGAATTTATGCTAAGCACGCCACACAGAATTCAAGTTATGTCTAATTCTGTGTACCTCAACTGAAGTTGTCTGGACCCAGTTTCTTCTCTTCTCCCAAAGCACATTTTACAGCAGGGGTATGGTAGAAAAGGAAAATTGTAAAATGCAAATCTTTTCATTTTATATTTTACTATTTTTAGGCAGCAAGAGTTTAGGAGGGACAAGAGAGGTGGGATTAATGAATTCCTGTGGCATCAGTTGGTTATTTTCTCTTTTTGCAAAGGAAGTTGAGAACTCACTGAGCTTGATTGTGTCTGTTGTGGTGAACATTTCTACATATGCCACATGTTCATGGCATAGTTCTTCATTTTGACGGAGCACTAATTTCTATTCAGAAGAAATCAGGCCTTCTGTATAGTCAGTACTCCTTGTCTTGTCTCCTTGTCCAGGTTGCCCTTGAAATCTTCTATTCCCCCCACTTAACTTCTGTAATTTGCTTCTATGTTTCTGTTAACATTTGTTCCTGCTTAGGGGCTGAAGCTTATAATTATATGTCCATTGTGAACACTTTACTATGGTTTTGGTTAATTCTGGTCCTACTTTGTTTATGTTTGCTTAGGCAAATGAGGCTTAGTGTTCTTTCAGATATCTTTTAAAGTAATGGGATCAATAATTTAAGCTTTAATAAGTTTGCATATCCTGGCTGACCCTGTGGACCAACATGTGTTCATAGTGTTAGTTGTATCTACGTTGAGCAACCTCATTGACACCTATGGATTCATTTAGCTATGAAGCAAAATCAGATAATAGTATAAACTCAGTGTAGAAAAGTATTGGAGAGATCTCCTATCTCCCAGCTTATTTTTCAAATGGGAAAACCGAGTCCCAGAAAATAGGAATAATGTCTCACATTTGTATAACACTCTGTAGTTTATAAAATACACTGATAAGCATTATGTTATGTGACTTTTTTCCCAGCAATTCTGTGAGGTAAGCTGGACAGGTATTATTATCCTTATTTTACCAATGAGGAAACTAAAGTACAGAGAAATTGAGACTTGCCTCAACTACTTACAATAAGTAAGTGGTAAATCTGGATCTAAAAGCCAACACTTGAGACTTCACTTGATTGGGTGTTCTTTCCACAAAATCATGCTGCCTCCCAGCTAGAGCTTTCCCACTCACAGGTTGCCCTTCCTGCAGTGTTGAGACACTGACTCTCTCCGCATTTAGTGTAACACAGGACTATTATTATTTTCTGTATACCATGACATTAAAAAAGCTTAGAAGCACAGTCTTAGCACTTAATGGAAGAAGAGAAACCTGCTTAAGTCAGTGAATGAGCTTATTGAAAGATTACTATGTGCATAACCGTCTGTGAGTTCTGGAAATATTCCTCCAGTATGCATTCAGTCACCCTCTGATACCTGTATTCATTTCCCTCTAAGGAGCCACCCCCGCTCACTCTCAGTCTGTGTGGCCCCAGGAAGCCAACTAACAATACACGTGACCCAGAGGTGTGGGCATGCATGGAGGTGTGGGCCTCAGTAGGTCTGTGTGCTGTCTCTTCTTGTCCTGGTGATTGGATTCAACCAGAGAGACTTTCTCTGTGACTTTTGGGAAGAGAATACTGCCACCCTTCTGGAGCTCAACCAGGAAGCACACAGACTAGAGCTGCTGCCACCATCCTGACTTCTTCTGAAGCTGAGGCTGTAGCTGAGGGGAGCTGAGAGATAAACTGAACCCTGCTGATATCATTTGATGTCAAAACAGCCCACGCTAATTCTGCACTTCAGAGTTATATGAACCAAAAAATTCCCCCTTTCCTTAAAATAATTGGATTAGGTTGTTTTGTCACTTGAAGCCTGAAGAATCCTAATATGTTTCTGCTTGAACAGCACAAAAAGTCATCTGCAGTCTTTCACAAATGGTTAAAATTTTTGATTTGTCACTTTAAGGGCCTTGTGGAGACAGGAGAGATTTAGAATTGAACATTGCCATTTGATCTAATCTCTTCCAGTTTGTGTTTTTCATCTACCTCTGGATAGATGATTCATAACCTATGAATAAAAACTATCACTGTTTAAAGTTTCACAAAATCTGTGAGTTTCCAGAAGGGGCTTTTGTCACAGTCAGTTACCTGTATTAATTCAACAAATAATTATTGTCATGACACTGAACTAGGCTAGAGAACAAGACATCATCCTTGCCCTCAAAATATTTGTAATTTAGTTGGTAGAAAAGATAACTTTATTGTGGAAACAAAAGTAGATACAAGTCAGTATGTAACTAAATGTGATATGAGTGTCACTGGAGAAGTCAAAGCAGAGCAAGGCCATCAAAGATTGAAAAATGATAATCTCCATGAAAGAGACAGGGCTAGAGTCAAATCTTTAGGATTTGGGCAGGTGACGTGGAAGAAGTCCTTCCAAGAGCTGAAGCATAGCACAGGCAAGGACTCGGAGGCTGGAGAGAATGGTGGTGGAGGAAGGTGTGACTAAACAGGATGGGATGCAGCAGATGAATAGGGTGAGGAAAAAATAGCTTGGAAAATTACATCTGTTACTTCTGAGAACAACTCTTTGCTTAGGGTTTGCATTGAGAAACAACAACATGATAGCAACCTTTGAGCACTTATTATACAGATGGTATTAGGTTAAACACTTTACATGGATCATCTTACTTAATATTAGTACCTTTGAGGTAGTTGTTATTGCTGTCTACAACTTATTTAGAGTTGCACTTGTTTACCAAACCTGTGAGTGGGTGAGGCAGACCCAACTAGGTTAGTGTGCCTCTGAAACATATGCAGTTCCTCTGGTCATGAAATTCCCTCTCCTCTCTAAGACATACAAACAGAGCAGTCACTTCGTACAAGCTAGTCGATAATTGTGCTCTCACGGTTCAATGAGTATTCATATTTTTGGCACGTTTAATATTCAGAGTGACTATCTACACATTCTTAGAGTGACTGGATTTTGAGCATTTGAAGAGCCTCTCTTTTAACAGGAAATGCATTGTCATTTCTTCTAGACTTTAAGCAAGAGAGTGAAATCTCATGAATTAGATTCAACCAACAGTTATTGAGAACATCACAGTAGCTAGGGATTGAGTTAATGCACTTGTATCATTATTATTTCATTTTTCTCCAACAAGCAGGGAAGGTAACTGTCATTATTACTCCCATTGTATGGACAATAAAACTGAGATCAAAAGTATTTAAGTAGCTTGCCTAAGAGCATACAGTTAGAGTGGCGAGAACTGTGACTTGAACTCAGGCCCTTTAACGTCCAGTTCTTTTCCATTACTTTAGGCTACCAGTGGCTGAAGGGTATGGTTCTGAAATTTGACATTTGGATTTATTACTAGTTAGCATAAAAATTCAAAGTACTTATTGAATATTAGTGATGATTTGACAGAGATTAATCTTCTTTCAAACTGTACTTCTCATTTGGAATTCTCATTTGGTTAGTTTTTTAATAATTTATTAACAAATCAGATAACAAATATTTATTGAGTACCTGTTTTCAAGTAATATTATGGATCAACTTAAAAAGAACTTTGTGTGAAGTCTATGCTAATGGAACTTAAAATATGGTCAAGGGACCAGGTGGAAATTTATACAGCAGTACGTGAACAGTTATATGGTACAAGAGATGCATGATCTATGAGAAAGTATTAAACAACTGTTCTGAGGCAGTACATAACTAATTGCCAAATGAATGATGTCACATGAATATTAAGGACTATGAGTTCAGAGGAAGAAAATAATTGTAGGCATTGGAGTGGTCTGGAGAAGCTTCATGAAAGAAGTATTTGAACTAAGTCTGGAAGGTAGGACTCAAAGAGATGAGAGCATGCTGAAATCAGAAAGAATAAAAGCTGGAAATAGGGAAGTACGTGGTATGCTCCAGGGAGCAGTTTGTCTGAAACCAAGGTTTAAGTAGGGGAACAGTTAGGGATAAACAGTTAGACCAGCCTGAGGAGGTCTTAAAAGGAAAACTAAGATTTTATGATGCAGGAGGGGAATGGTGGTTGGGAGGGGTTGGTGCAGAGGGGTGGGAACAGGGAGGATTTTAGCCAAGGAATTAAAACATGAGGGGGGAGGAGATAAAGGTTCACTCAGTATATAAGAGATTGGGGAAATTAGATAAAATAATGAGGACCCATTAGAAAGTGATTGGAACAGATCTAGCCTCTACAAGTTATAGGGGAAGAGGTAAAAGACAAATGCATTTCAAGTAAACAATCAGATATACTCAAGTTATCTGACATTCTCTTAGACAAAGTAAACTGTCATGAATAATAAACAGGAGGGAAGAAAATAAAAAGGAGATCAAAGAAATAAGATAATTAAATACAACTACAACTTGTAAATTGTGATTGAATCATAGTTAAAAAAAAAACCCCACAATAGCTATAAAAGCCATTTGGTGGGGAATCAATGGGGATATTTGAATGTGGGCTGGATTTTAGATAACATTAGTGGATTGTTGTTAATTTATAGTTTTGATAATGATATTGTGGTAATGTAAGAGAAAGTTCTTATTCTTAAGAGATGAGTGATGTGTGCTGAGAAGTCTCTTAATATCTGCTCCTTCCTTTCAAATTGCTTGGGAAAATATATGTGTATGTATAACGTATATATATATGTATATTTGTATTGTATCTATATCTTTATCTACATCTTGTCTATGTCTATATGTATATTCACACCTATACCTATACCCATACTCATCCGTATCTTTATCCCTATACTTATAGCTAGATCCAGATATAGGTACAGAAAAAGAAAATATATATGATATATATATATATGATATAATGTTACAAACCATGAAACCTGGTTTTTGTGTATACAGATGAGCACTGTGTTATTCTTTAATTTTTCAGTATGTTGAAGATTTTTATAATAATAATTGAGCCAAAGAGAAAGAGAAATACATCAGACCTTGGAGCCTAAAGCAGATGCAGTATGAGTGGAAAAGGAGCAGATGTGCAGGGATAATTGGCAACTCTTGGCAATTTGTTTAACTCAGAGCATCAGAGGACTCTCTTAAGCATGAGTGTGACATTAAGGCCTTGCTGATTGGATGTGGTCACATTTTATATCAAGACAGGAAAGTCTTCAAGGGACTTAGATTCAGGAGAGAATATGTATTCAGTTTCAGGTTTAGTTTTGAGTGAATCTGAGCTTTCCAGGTGAACACTTGCTGTGGAAGGTGGCCCAAGCTCTGAGGAGACAGAGCTGGACCAGAGATGTCACTTTGTCATTTAGTCACAGAGGGTGAATGTTGAAATCATGGAATTGGATGCAAGTTAGGAGTAAGGGAGTATACAAAAGGGAAACTGAGAGAAGTCTTGAGAAATGCCTAGAAATTTAGGTGGGGGGAAGAAAAAGTGGTGGCCACAGAGCAGACAGAGCAGGCCATGTCAGAAGGAAATAGGTTAGTGTCACGTGGAAAAATTGAAGGAGGACATGACAAACAGCAGGCACTCCATAAATATTTCTGAACAAATGGATAAATGGAGTTTTACAGAGGAGTGAAGTTCATCAGAGTCAAAAGATACAGAGCAGTTAAGAAAATTGGGAAGTTAACAAAAAGGCATTTGGGATTAGAAGTTAAGAAATTTAAGAGGTTATTTTAAACTCAGACAAGAGGTTTCTGGGAGGATATTGCAGTGGTCATTGGGGAAGCACAAGTCAGTATTGAGAAGAAAAGGTGAGTTGAGGATGGCTCCTATGGGCAGCTTGGAGATAGAAAAACCTGGGTTCAAGTCATGACTCCTAACTCATAAAAGACTTCCCTGGGCTTCAATTTTTATTTCCATAAAAAAGTGGTTGGGCTAAGTGATGTACAGTATTTCTCTCAACACTCACATTCTATTGGCCCTTATATTTTAAAAAGAGTATGTAGACAGGACTGTTCTAAGTTTCATATTATGGTGTCAGTTTGAGAATCCTATGTGTCCATAATTGTGTTGACCACTGAGACCATATGTAAGATTAGAAATATTTTTCTCTCTTTTTTGCAAACTCATGCATTTATAATCAATTATTGAAATAGTCAATACATATATCCATACAATATTTTGATATAAACAAAATGTGACTTGATTGAATTGCAAAACTATGTTTTAATTTTTTAATTTCCACTATCAAAGATTCTGGTTTTTTTTTTTTAAAGAACCTGTCATAATCAGTGGCTATGCATTAGTAGCTATTTCTAGTAGGAAGTTAGGGGAAGACTTATGCAAAACTCTGTACCTTTTCCCTACTCCATTATAAAATTGTACATCATATTAGGTCTAAATATGCAGAAAAAAATTATGCGGATGGTACCATTCTGCTTAAATGACAAACCTGGAATGATAAATGCTTTCTTTGGTCAATTAACCTCTGCCAGAGCTCTCAGTGACTAAAAGAAATGCTGTGGAACATAGTCTCAAGTAAACTATAAAATATATGAATTACAGATCTTCTGAAGAGGATAGCGTTGTGTTAGAAATCTACCAACTCCTTTTAACTGTACAGTTCCCTATTTCTCAGAACATTTACCAGAGGCTTGAGCAGAAACTGGCTCATAACCAGTTTTCTTAACAAAGCTTTCAGATCTTTGTTATCACAAAAAGAGATAAAAAGTCTGAAATGCTTCTTATGATTCAGGCATCATCTGTTATCCTAGATCAATGTCAAGCTAAAGATTTTTAGAAAGGATTTTGGCAAAGTGCAATTGTAGATTAACCCACATTCCATTAGATAAGTGACATAATGGGGGATTTTAAACATTGAGTCGGTGGCCTGGGCTCTAATCTTGAGATGACTGATTTTCTCTATGACCTTCAAATTAGTTGCATAATCTTCTTTTGGTTTGTGAATCTGTTCTCTGTGATATACGGACACTGCTTTTCTTTTTGTTGGTTTAGGAGTATAGGAAATGCAAGGTGCTGTTATTTCTCATGTTTTGGGGAGACCCATTATTCTTTACATTTCTGCTAAGAGACCTCTTTCTCTTTAAGCACACCAGACTTCACTGCAAACAAAGGATGTATTAAAGCTGTTAAGGAAAATCAATCCTGAAAAGAGCAAGAAACTTTTGGTAAAGGAAGTGCTGGCATGCACATCATAGTGGGTGTGATGCAGCATGGTTGGACAAGCATAACGAGTTACATGGCTTTGGGTCCTAGTCTCTGTTGTGACCTGCAACTTTGTTGAATTTCATAGAGCATCAATCTGACATTTCAGAAGAATGTAATCATTGTCATGCAGTTTACTTTCTTTTTGGCAACTTCTAATACTTTCTCTAGTCCAGGTCCTTCTATCTGCAGAGGGTAACTTGCCACCTGCTTAGAATCCATGACTTTTTCACTGCCCTGGAGGACCCTTGAGCAAGCACTTGAGTTTCCATCTACATCCTATCTATCTTCTCCTTGAAAACAAGGCTAGGATTTTCTTAATCTTTGTATTCTAATATGTAGCACCGTGTTTGGCACACAGTAATTGATTAATCCACGTTAAGGTGAACTGCCCTACTTGGAAGGAAGAATAAAATTGCCGACTCATGCAAATTTTCATGTACACTTGGTGTCCCAGTAATTTTTTTGGGTAACGGGGCACTTGTGTGTGACTTTGGTCAAGGTAACAAGGGAATGCTCATTGCTTAAATGAAGCAGGATAAGGAATCACTTGTTAGTCTAGAAATAAAGGCCATATGTATATCGGTAAGTATATATGGGAGTGGAAAATATACTTGGGGAAGTTGTCAACAAAATAAGCTTCTTAATTATGCAATATACATTCTTTAGCTAATATCTCATATAAAACAAAGAAAAGACTTCCAGACCTTCAATGCTCCAAGTTGCCATGGTAGCAGCACCATCAGTCTTGGCTCTTTGAGTAGTAGGATTGCAGGGAGAATGGCCTGACACTAGTAGGCCGATTGCCAAAGGGCTGGGAGAGGTTAGTGAAGCATTTTATTACTGACACTGAAGAAATGATTATAGATCTTGGAGCAGGAGAACCTACCATACCGTGGCAATGAGATTCATTGGTTTCCAGAGAGTTGCGTTTTGACTTTTAAAAGGAGATTTTTAAAAATGATAGTCAAATGCACTTCAATGGATTAAAAAAAATAACCATTTTAAAACTGAAAGGGTAGAAGCTGCTAGAGAGTGAATTCAAATCCATGCTTAGCAACCGGACCAGATTTTTAACCCATAAAAGAAGGCTAGAGCTACAAAAATAATAATAAAAAAAAAGCCTCTTTGGTCTCTAAAGAATATAAAGGCATACTAGAGAAAAAGAACCACTTTGGGTTCTTAAGATGAAAGGCACGGCACGGATATAAAGTATTTTTATGAAAAGAGGACAAGGAAGAAGTAATGTCTAGACTGGATAGGTTATCTTGGGGATATATGAGATAATTGCCAAAGTCAAAATGAGAAATCATGACAGCTAGAATCATTAAAGTATTCAGAAGTTATTATTATTTTTTTTATCATAAGGAATATGGTTTTTTTTTCCTGAATCAAAGTAAGGGAAATGTAAAGGGAGAATATGTGGATGACTTGACAACTTGAGAATATTTCCTCAAAAGGTTTTCACAGTGAAGAGAGATGAGACGGTGCAAATAAAAACATCACTAATGTATTACAGAGTTAGATGTCATCTGTCTTCAAACATTTCAGTGAAATTCTACGCAAGTACTTGGTTCTAAGTGATTCAACCAGGTAGGGAACATTGAGGCACTTAGGCATTGTTCCTTGATAATTTAAGGTCAGAAGAGACATCATAAACAAAATAGCACACATTAAAAAAAAAAAAAAAGAACTCAAAGGCAACAAAACAAACTTTTTAAAAAAGAGGAACGTCAGTGGCAAGAATGTCACTTCTGGTAATATGATTGAAAAAAATTTACTAGTTAAACTAGAACTTTTATTTCCTCTGACTTAAATGAGGCCTTTTTTTAAATAAATAAACTTATTTATTTATTTTTGGCTGCATTGGGTCTTCATTGCTGTGCGCAGGCTTTCTATGGTTGCTGCGAGTGGCGGCTACTCTTCGTTGCGGTGCACGGGCTTCTCATTGCGGTGGCTTCTCTTGTTGCGGAGCACGGGCTCTAGGCACGTGGGCTTCAGTAGTTGTGGCACGCGGGCTCAGTAGTTGTGGCACACAGGCTTAGTTGCTCTGTGGCATGTGGGATCTTCCCGGACCAGGGCTTGAAGCCATGTCCCCTGCATTGGCAGGCAGATTCTTAACCAGTGTACCACCAGGGAAGCCCTAAATGAGGCCTTTCTGTGTAAGTGTAAAGAAAGGGGACTAAGAACTATGGGATGTGAAAGAAATGATTCTATTCATATGCCAAAAAACAATGCATAGGTTATCTTCAGGGAGATTCAAGTATGCTCTTGAGTGGTATACAAAACGGTCGTTGGATTAGGATAAAAAAGAAATGCAAATCAATGTTTCCTGGATTAACAAAGAACATAAGTTTGGAACTGGAATGTGTAAATTTAGCAGAGATTTGATGTCTTGGTTTGAACAGACTGTGTTACAGTTGTTAGCTGCCCAGGTTATTTTATAATGGCTGCATTTTCCCTTGAAGCCAGACCCCATATGGTATGGGAGGACGAAACCTCATATATCTCACTATCATTAGGCTAATGAGATTGGTCAAGGCCACATGCATTCTAAGTCTCGGCAAAATTTAAGACAAATCTAGTGAACTGTTCTAATAGCTTTGTGCTGTTTTTGGAAGGAAGGAATAAAAAGAACTAAGGAATGAATAAAAACAAATCAAGTACATGGGATTCTATTTCAGAAATACTGTTGCATTATCAAAACAATTCTAAGAAAGATTATTGTTTATACATATTATTGTAGAATCTTATGGTCACAGAAAATTTTTAATCATATATTTATGAAATTCAGTAGAGAAATGCAAAACATTATACATTTGTTTCTTAAGTTTTCCTTTTATACACAAAAGTTTCCAGTTTTTAAAGTTAAGAGTTTTGAAAATTACAGTGCGTGGACATTGAAAAAAGGTTAGTTAGCATAGTTCTGGAAAGTTTATTGAACTGAGAACAACTTCTAGAAATTATACCCACTTTATAATTGCTAAAAATGTTTAATCGGTAGGAGCCATAATGAATGCTTTCTGACATAAGGTTTATAATGACTTATGTGCAGTTGAGGGAGATACCACTTCATTTAAAATCTTTGGATAGGTTTTCAGAGCTAGTTGAAAATAATGCAAACTCATTTTTAACTTTGCTCTATGAAATAATATTACAAGCTGTTCATTGAAATTACTGAAGTTGCTCTTTATATAGGTAGGTAATAACTACACAGTATTATTGTCTATAACGTAGGGTGCACTGGTGAAAAATGTTCAAATTGCTGTCCAAAGGCTGAAGTTGTGACACAGTGCAGAGCAACACTCAGTAATGAAAGGAAGTACCATCTGTAGTATATTACAAATGAGTCAATTTAAAGCCGTGTGTGGAGAACTCTAAACACAGTTGTAGCTACATAGACAAAGTGAAGTAGAGAGTTTAGAAATTATCTGGTACATTTATCAGCTTAGGTAGTCACTGTGGATAATTTAAGTCCTACAACACTTCTCTCTGAGAATTAGATATGCTTGCCCTGATTACCCTATATAATAGCTTTACATTTATATATCTCTTTGCCTGATTTGGTTGTACTGTGCTAAAAAAGCCAAGATGGGGGGGGTTGGTGAATAGTTCCCTCCCCCACATTTCACCCCTAAGTCTTAGAAAGAAAATATACTCTTAACTTTGCCAGAACAACTCATGCTGTAAGGGGCTTCCTGAGAGTAGTTCTGTAGCATCACACTGATATAATAGTATTGTAATAGATAAGAGACTTCACATACAAAGTCATTACTACTAAGAAATTTTCTAAAATTATAAGGGTTGAGTTAAATTGAATCCAATACTGAATGAAAAGCCAACTGAAGCGTTAAAATTTTACGTTTTGTAATTATTCACTGTTCTCAAGACATTTAATGCTGCATTTTGTGCTTAATACTGAATGTTGTTCCAAATGCAGTGCATTCCCATGAATGATATAAGATTTGACCAAAGTAAAAAAACAACAAACAAATAGTTTGAAGAAGTAATGCAAAAAGAACTAGGCAGTTTGACAGGATATTTATAAAAATATTTTATAAGCATAGGTAATAAAAGTCATTAGTTAACGTTCTCAGTAAGTTGTCATTTTTACCACCAAAAGAAATATGCCCACTCTCTTTAAAAATGTTGAACAGATTTTTATGAGTATTGAATTTTTTAGTTCTGTTTTTGCCTGTGATGTTGAGCCAAACAAAGTGAAACTATTGAAGATTATGCATAATTTGACTTCATTTTATTGTTTGAAAGTACAAACACAGGGATTTTTTTTCCAGCATGCCATTATTAATAGAATTAGTGCTATTTCAACTTTTCACTTTCAATTACTTTGCTTTGAGTTGCTGTTTTGTTAGTAGTGTGTACATGAAATTACTGCTCACAAGCACTTTAACAATTTTCTGTCATCCCAACGTTGTTACTCGCAAGTACTGTGGTCAGCATCAACAGGGCCATGGATTATTGGATATTCCAGGTATTAACTCATTTTAATTCTATTCCATTCTTTCCCAGTGTTCTCTGGTTAGAAGCAAGTTATACCTTATAATTACAGTCAGGACATGAAAATCATACTTGTAATTTTAATGTGTTTGCATTATTTCAAATGTATTTGATCAAAATGAGTATTGCATCTTTCATAGTACAAATGCCCTCCATCCCGTGGTCTGACAGAGGACACGCTCAAACATGTGTAGGTTACAGGATATTCTTTAGTGCACCCTGAGATATCTACAGTACTCATAAAGAGCTAGAACTCTCGTAAGCCCTGAGACCTTGTACCTGCCATTCAGGGAGCTGCCATCAGATGGCTGCAGCAAAGTGGAAAGTTGCCTTGTACTTCCTTTTCTCTCCAGGGACTGGTAGCTGGGTTCAGGGATTTACTCATAATTGAAAATTTCTGCCTTCTAATTAATCTCTTTATTTAAAATAAATATACCAAATTAGAAAAATCTCTTGATGGTGACTAAGCAAAGAATTTTAGCTTGAGGAAGATTTATTTAAAATATAAAACATCTCATGGCTCATCTATCTCATGGCTGGCAGTAGTTTTTCTAAAATTGCTATTGACTTCAGTATTGATGTTCTTGGTCCTGTTGTTCACCTGTGTACGTGTAAGTTTACCTATAATTCTGTGTCTATAAGTCTTTTTCTCCGAAAGCCTCACTTCTGGCTACTCTGAAGCTTACCTGAGGTGAGTAGGATATCAGTCACTTTAGGTGCTAGGCTTTGATTTTTCTCACTTATGCACTTAATGGTGAGCATCCTTTTGTTTCCCAAATGTAGCAGCTGGAACAGTGACTGGCACATGAAATCTCTCTGTTCTCGATTCCTCATGGCTCTTCTGAACTAGAAAGTGCTCTCCTCAAATATGGCAGCTGTGTGACTAGCTTTCTTCTAAGTTAACACTGCGTCATTTCAACTCACCCTTAAGCCTTCCTTCCCAACATGAGAAGGGTTTCCATGGTGTAGAGTTGGAATTGTAAAGTAGGGCTCTGAAGGCTCCTAGAAATCTTCCAGTTTGCTAGAAGGTTTTTAATATATAATTTTTTTGAGACATACTTTATTTAGATCCGCATTCTTGTAGTTCGAGTACCTAGTGATGAAAAGAAAACAAGGCAAATATATTTTGCGGAAGATTCTTTACTGCTCTGTGCAGTATTACATCACTTTGGTCATAGATGTCTGGATGATTCTTTTTCAAAATGTCATGGATTTATGTGTCTACTATGTGGAAGACTAATTAATAAAATTTTACAGACATTACCAATGATGAATCCATGCACTTGCACATGCAACCAAACAACTCATATGAACTCAATTAATAATAATGGAATTAATAAAACCGTAACGTATTATTGAAATAAGAACAGCAAGTGAAAGCTACAGTCAGCTCAAGATGTTCCTGTTGATCTGACAACAAAGCTTCCTTCCCCCAAATTGTAGGAATGTGAAAGTGCATACACATTATACCCCAGTGTTGTGTGACAACCAAATTTCTTAATAGAAGTGTTAATTTCAGCCTCAGTGTGCTCTAGTAATGAGCCAACATTTGCTTATGAACTGGGAACTTCAGAAATTTTAGAAACATTTAATAAACCATTCAAAATGATATTTAGTAGGCTTCAGTAATTTGTAAAAAGAAGTTTCCAGCCAATTACCCATAAGAACTGAGGAGAAGACTTGTGATTTGTATACAGTCCATGGCTCATCAAGCTGGCCCTGTGTGAACTGACAACAATGCACATATTTGACAATCCCCATTTCAGTTGAACCTTCTTTTTGCAGATGAAAAAATGAGTTCTATAGGTGGAAGTGGCTTGTCAGGCTGTACTAAAGATAAATAATTTTTGTGTGTGAAGTATTTGCTTAAGAATCTGAACTCCTAGGTTACATACTGGGCCCAGTTTTCATATTTATTAAAAAGTCTTTGCTTAAGAACATCTGTAGATAGGGATGTTTTTCCCCCAAATGGAGATGTGTATTCTATTATAGGGCAATTCTCATTGCTCGAAAGTTGAGTTTGATGGCTGAAATCTGTCTCATGGTAACTCCTATTTATTTATATTTTCCCTGATAACGGTAAAGTTTGTTTTGTTTTGCTATCACACTTGTCTGAGTGTTTTGGGCCCAAGACGTGGCCACGTCTGTATTAATTTACAAGGTTATAGGAATGAAATCCTTTGGAGTGAAAGCTTTCTTCTGCAGTCATTTGCATTATAGAGATTGTCCAGAAGATTTCTTTCCAAAGAGAGCTGCCTCTCCTTCACTAAGTGATTTTCTTTGAAATGAAAATGGACCAGGAAACGATAGGGTTTATATTTATTTGCTTACCTATTAGGAAAGCAAGAAGACACAAAATGTTCATCTCTGGTCCAAATATCTGATGATTTTCCCAAGAATTAGTATTGAGAACTCCAGAATGCAGAAGTTCCAAGTCCTTCGCCAGGCACTTTTGAAGTACTTGAATACCTAGTAATTTCTCTATAACTTTCTACCATATGTAGAAATGACTCTTTTGCTTCCTATCATCAGCATATTACTGGAGCACAAACAATATTTTGAGGACGTAGTTATAACGTTGGGAATTTTTCGAAATAGTGATTTGTAATTATTTTTGTCAAAAGCAGTCTAGAAGTCTTATCTATCTGAAGCAGTCAACCAGTAGGCAGTTTTTTAAGAAACAACCCAAAATGCTGAATAAGACTTGCAAATAGAAAAAATGCTTTGTCACTGCGGTGAAGGGAAACTTGGAGCCTGAGTGCTATGTGCATTTCTTCAAAGGTTATGGGAATAACAGCTATTAGCAGGCTGGAGGTACAATTCTTTAAGAACTAATACACAGCAGCCTTTGCTGCCTTTTGCCCTAAAATCTCAACCCATTCCATTTATTTAGACAGCTATTGGACTCAAAAGAACTTTAGAGTTTCTTTCAAGTTTCTTTTTCTACCTTTCTCCTTTTGGTGTTATAAATACATTCAATCTCTTGGGCAGCATTTGAATTATTCTATTAAATTCTACAAGATCTTAGTAATTGGTTTCTGAGACTTCCTTCATTATCAAAATGGCTGTTAAATCTTAAGAGCAATGCCATGGTCATAGAAGAAAGAAAATAAAGACATATCAAGCTAGATAATTTAGATGAAGAACCATTGCTCAGTTATCTCCTGGAATGTTGGAGAGTGACTGTGGCAACATTAGGTCTAAATACATTTGTAGTATTTAAATAAGTAAAAGAAAATATTAAAAGAAATCAACATCCTGTGGACATTGTATCTCATTCTACTGAATTGTGTTTTGGAAGCATTTATCTTAAGTCTTTAACCAATGAAAAGATAAAACAGTTTTTTTGAACAGTTAAAAATATTGGTCCAACAAAGAGGTTGCCCAATTGTTTGAATTAACTGAGTTTTAAAATGTGTATTAATTTTATCTCTTATTTGTTAAAGAGTGTTATTTGAGAGAGAAAGAGAGAATCCAAGGAATAAGATGCTTAAAAGTAATGCTTCTTACTTATACCCGCTGAAGGTCACTTTATTTATCCAAGGGTAAGGCTTTTCTTTCTCCCATTTATTTTTTATTGAAGTTGGACTGCAGCCTGCATAGACTTTCTTTTTCCTTTAAAGATATAATTTTCTGCCTAATTGTGCCCAGCTTCATTTACACCCTGAAAAGAATGGTGTTTGAGCTTATAGACTCAGGAGACTATTTCATTCAATAGCCAAACTCCAGCCACAGCCCTTTGGGATATTTGGGTAAATGTAAGTGAAAGCTCCTTGTGTTTTTCTCTGTGTTCCCTTTAAACAAAAGTTTAACTCAGGACACTATGGGAATATTTAAAGAAATTTATCTGTAGAACTTTCTTCCAGATAAGATGCAAAAAATACTTTTTGGACTGAAAAAGTATTCGTCAGTCAGCAGAATTTCCAATAGGGCCTCTGATGTTTTCAAGACAGCTTCCCACGTTACTAGGTAAAGAAACTACATCTGTCTACAGGAGATAAAGACATTCCTTTAAATTTTTCCATAAAAACTGAAGAGCAAAGGATTAAAAAGGAAAGGGCAAATCAAGGACGGCAAATTGATTTCACTTCCAATGGAACGCCAATTCCAATCAATTAGTATGTGGCATCAGTTACAGGCTGAGACAATGAGAATGTATCTGCAGTCAGTGGGAAAACGTGCTGTGATTGATTTTTGATGTCTGCTGTGGCCTTGGATAGCAAGTCTCGTATTTGAACATATGTTCTAAGGTTGACATATTCCACCTCCAGCTTAAGTCCTCAACATCAGGTTTTAAAGGCCTACAATCATAGTGACCTGTTTGGTTTTCTGATCTACATCATTCATCTTCCCTTAATTTGGGCTACATAGGCCCAACTGAATACTCAATTCATCAGATTCTAAGGGCATTGGATATCGACAATCAGTGAAATTTTGGAATCGGAGTAATAATTGAAGGTTCAAGAACAGGCCAGCTTTGCTAACTTGGTCCTCAAATTCTAAAACGAGGGATGTGGCTTTGATGTTACGACCATAACCTTATTTTGTGTTACAGTTCTAGGTGAACATCCTGGCTTCCTCTCCCTGGGAACCCTGTGTATCGTACTCCAGTGCTAACTTTGGTCTGCCCTCTCCTTCTAGGGAGCAGAGACTTGGCACAGACCACACGCATGTGGTCATATTTTACACAAACCAAGGAACTTCTGGATCTCTGCCTTTTGTGTGGCTACAATCCCTTAAAAACCATGTCCCTCACACCTTACATCCCTCATCTTGCCTGTTGCTGAGACTGACTTATTTCCTGTTCTGGCCAGTGAGGCTGGACTGTCCCTGGTGAGCTTTTACCACAGACTGATCTGCTCCTCTGACAGCTTCTTGTCTTTTAGATATTGTGCCTGTCATCTTTTAGGCTTTTAGCTACTCTAGCCTTTATTAATTTGTGGAATGAACTCACAGTGCTTCACGTGCTCTTCAGCTTCATTGAATTTATTGCTAAAATAGAGATTGGTGTTTCTGTTAGGTATGTGGTTTAAGACAGAAAAGAAATAGGGTATCTACCTAGGTAAATATAATATTAATAGGAGGACCTCTAGTGACATGATATAAAGCAAATCAAAGGAATTTATTTTAAATGTGGTATTGGGTTACAAAGTTGCATTGAACAAGCTCAGCCCATACCTGGAATAGAAATCCCATTCTAGATGCTTAAACTGAATAACACAAACTTCTCCAAAAATGAAAAGTCTGCTGAAGAGAATTGGAGCATTGAATACAAAAATGGATAAGGTGTAGGTGGCCATTACTTTGAAAAGAAAATACCCCAACTTGTAGCAACAGAGATGAAGAACCTGGGGAGGAGAATGCTGATCTAGTGAAGCAGATGGTCCAAAAAACACGAGCTGGGAAAACAAAGCAGCAAATCTGGGAGGAGAGCCAGCATCTACAATGGACTAATAAAAGCAAACAAACACCTTGGCAACCGTGTCAGACAGCTAGGAACACGAATTGGCACTACAAAGCTCATTGTCTTGGACGTATCAGAAAAAGCAGAGAGACCACCCGTCTGTAGATGCTTGCATTCACTGTGTGGGCCAGCAATCCCTGGGGAGAATTAGAGTCCTCCTGGTGCCAGGAAGTCTCTTGAAGTTTGCATATTAGCCACTGCTGATGCTATTCTTATTTAAATATAACAGCAAACCAAGGAATTATGTAAGATACTATATTAAGAAGTTGTAATCTACAGTGGGAACCTTTAAAGGAGCATCAGTAGAATGAATGACTGCCTTATGTGGGGATTGACTGTGGTATCATAAATAATTTTCACAAGTAGTTGTAATTTTGGATAGATAAACACTTTGAGGTTTTCTTAAGAGGGAGAGAAAAGAGCACATTAAAAGCTCCCTTGGGGCGTCCCTGGTGGCACAGTGGTTGAGAGTCTGCCTGCCGATGCAGGGGACATGGGTTCGTGCCCCGGTCTGGGAAGATCCCACATAGCGTGGAGAGGCTGGGCCCGTGAGCCATGGCCGCTGAGCCTGGACATCCGGACCTGTGCTCCACAACGGGAGAGGCCACAACAGTGAGAGACCTGCGTACCGCAAAAAAAAAAAAAAAAAAAAAAAAAGCTCCCTTGCTCTATCTGTAGAGTGTTGTGAATATTAATTCAGTGAATGATTTTTTAAATGTCTCAGTAGTATGACTTTAACAATGGATCCTATAGTTAATTCTATGTGATTAAAAATTCATACTTTAACAGTCTTGACTGCATTATTCTTTATCCTTTGCAACTTTTTTATTGCTCATATTTTACAATCATGACATAGGGGTTGAGATCTTTGGAGATGTGGGCTTGAATTACCCTCTAAGTTGCTGTGTGACCTTGGATAAGTTACTTAGGCTCTCTGAACCACATCTTCAAAGTGAGGATCATAATACTTACCTCATAAACATATTAAAACTATGAAATGAAGTTTATATAAAGTGTTTAATATAGTTTTTGGCATGGAGCAAGCTGTCAAGTGATTGGTACATTTCTTTTTCTGTGAGAGCTACATATACATAAAAATAACTGCATAATTATTTTTAAAATTTTATATGAACTAAAAATGAAACCTTTAGTAACTAATTAATGATGGAATTAATATTTTGAGAGTTCTGACTTTTGTAATATCACATTATCAAACTTCAGACCTGTCTAGAACTGGTTTAATTTTAGAAAAATTGTTGTCTGATAGCTGCATCTATACGGGCAAATGGACATATGAGGAATTATCTGGTAAATTAGATTCTGTGTATGCAAATAGACTTTCACACCTTGACCCCAGACACTATGACAAAAGGCCTAAGCATTTACTTTAGAAAGATATTGCTAAATTTTCCTCCAAAAGATTGTACCAATTTACATTATTACTAGCAGTGTGAAAGAAAGAAAGAAAGGAAGGAAGGAAGGAAGAAAGAAAATGTTTCTCTACATCCTTTTTAATTTTTGTCAATTTGGTGGCTAAAAATTGTTCTCATCATTGTTTTCATTGACATTAATTATTAGTGAGGCCGAGCATCCTTTTTATATTATTGACTATTTACTTAACTTCTGTGAATTGTTTGATCTTATGCTTTGACTACTTTTCTACTGGATTGTTTTTTTCTTATTGATTTATAGGAACTCTTTTTATATAGATATTGATTCATAATGTATGTTGCAGACCTTTATTCCCAATGTTACCTGCCTTTTAATTTTTGATTCTGTTTTATTTTAATCCGTAGAAGTTATTACTGTTTATGTCAGTGTGAATTCGTTCCTTTAAGGCCTTTGGGTTTTATGTCTAATTTAGGAAGATCTTCTCAACTCCAAATTTAAAGAAATATCTGTGTTTTAAATGCTTTTAACATTTTAAAAAATGTTTAGATTTTTATTTGAAATTGATTTTTTAATATTATATGAAGTAGAAATCTAAATTAACAATTCAGCTTAATATTTTCCCTTTAAGAATATCCAGTGGTCCTCATGTAGCTTTTGAGTAGTCCATTTTCTCCTCACTGATTTGCATATTACATTTATTAGTGTATTTGTATATTCTGTGCCTATGCCAACAATATAATCTTTAAATAAATATGGCTTTATGGTATGTTTTAACATACTACGGCACATGCTAACTCTTTTTATTTATGTGATAGTCTCATATAATTCTTACTCTTTTTACATTAAATGTAGGATCAGCATATAAAATTCTATTTAAAAACTATTTAGATTAGGTTGAGCTTCCAATTAATTAAAAAATTAATTTGTGAAGCTTTAGTATTTTAATTACTTGAGTCTTCCGTGTAAGAACAAAGTCTCTTTTTGGCCTTTAAATATCTTTAGTTAAATTTGCTAATTTTCTTGATGTGTATCTTTAACATTTCCAATAACATCTATTCCTATTCCTAGGTATTTTATAATTTTTATTATTTATGATAATGAGATCATTTTTATAATACTTTTTTATTTTAAGCTATCATACCGACTAATCTATTTAATTACTTATTTATTATTTTAAAGTAATACATGTACAGACTTTTAACATCAAATAAAAAATAATTATCCTTGTATCTAGAACACTGATGTACTGGAGCCAGTTTTTGTGGTCTTTTCCCCAATTCTGTGTTCAGGGACAACACATTGGTAGCTTTAAATCAGCCACAGTGAGAGTATTTCCAACACAAAAATTGTCACATACTGCAAATCAGGGTTTTGATTTTTTTTGAGAGAGCAAATTTTAAGTATTTACCAGCCTACTTCTGGAGTTGCACTACTCCACTCCACTTCCCACCCCCAGAAACAATGTTCAACATTTTTAGCAATATCTTCAGCTATGTATATCTGTTTCTAAATATCATGCTTTGCTGGTAAGGTGTTTTTTACTTTTTAGACATTGTTTATGATATTTACTTCCTACACTAGGTGATAACTTCACTTTCTTACATGTACATGCCTCTCCTTCCCATTACATTATAGTTGCATCACATTTTAAGTTAATTTATTATTAAGGCACAATATTATGACTATAATTTTTCGCATGAGCTATATTATATACTATAATTTTGTTTCTGTTCTTATACAATCCCTTCATTCTTATTCAAGTTAATAATTGTTTATTTTTCTCTGCCTAGTTTTCTGTGAATTGCCTATACTCACAACCAAATATGTGAAACCCTTCTCAGTAAAGTCAGACACACTGGGTAGTTAGTATAAGTTTTATTTCTTTCCCTTTGGAGATTTTCCTTCTGGAGCCCTCCATCTTCCTGTTCCATTCTTCTCTCTAGGTCTACAGTACAAGTGTTATCCCTAGACTCTTCTTCATACTATAGGAATTCCTTTTGCTTCTGTCCACTGGGATTTCTTTTTCCTTCATTTTGAGGCATTCTCAATTAGCTTCCTTAAAAGAGGTACATTTTTTTCTCGGACTTTGCAGGACTAAAAGTATCTTTATTCTTACCTCATACTTGAGGATAGCATTCAATTTGGGAGTCATTTTCCTCTTGAACTTTTAAGATATTGATTTATTACTTTATAGCTTCCAATGTTGCTGTTAAAAAGTTTGATGTCATTCTCATTCCAAATTGTTTGTAGGTGGCCCTTTAGTTCTGTCTGGAATCTTTTAAGATTTTTTTTTTAATCCTGGGCATTCTTAAACTAAAATGATATGCCTTAGGTAGGCATTTTTTCCATTCATTTGGTAGATCTTTTGAGTGTGGGAGTGCTTTACTGGTTCCCTCTGGGACTTTTAAGTGTTTTAAAAATTAGTTACTGAAAATATATAGAGAAGCTTTTTTATTTTTTAATGTTGTCTTTTGTTTGGCCATCGGACTGAATTTTTTTTTTTGCGGTACATGGGCCTCTCACTGTTGTGGCCTCTCCCGTTGCAGAGCACAGGCTCCAGACGCACGGGCTCAGAGGCCATGGCTCACGGGCCCAGCCGCTCCACGGCATGTGGGATCTTCCCAGACCAGGGCACGAACCCGTGTCCCCTGCATCGGCAGGCGGACTCTCAACCACTGTGCCACCAGGGAAGCCCTGGACTGAATTTTTTAATTATAAAGTTTTCTGTTGATTTTCTTGGTTATTTTAGATAGGCAATATTATGATCAACAAATAATGACTTCTCTTTATAGTTCCATATTTCCATATTTATTCCTCATTTTTTTCTTGTCTTATTTCATTGGTTAGGATATCTAAACCAATGGAGAATAGTAACTGTAGTAGCAGAGATCCTTTTCTTTTTACTCACTTTAATGAGAATATTCCTAGTATTCTGCTATGGATATCTGGGAATATATCTTTTAAGTTAAGGAAATTTCCTTTCATTTCTAGCTTAATATGATTAGCATCAGGAATAAGTGTTAAGTTTATGCTAATATACTTTGGCATCAGTTTTTAATAATATATATGCATATATGTACATATAATTTTGCCTTCTTGGAGAATTCATCTGAGGCTATGATGCACTGTTTTATTAAGAAACTGGTGGATTGTTGCTGATTTTTAATAATTTTACATAAATATGCACAAAAGAGATGTTCTGAAACTATCTTTTTTATGCTTTCCTCCTCCTGTTTGGCTATTGGGTTATGTTAGCCTTTAGACAATTTCTGGTTAGCCTTTGTTTGTAAATCTGAGAATTTGGATAGTTTAAATATCACTTGTATGAATGTAGTGAGATTTTTTTTATTAGCCTAATGCATATTCAGATTTTATTATAATTATTGCAAAGGACATTTGAAATAACACATAATTTCTCTCATATACAAAATTTCTCAACACATCTACTTATTGTAAATTAATAAGTATTAAAATAACTAAAGTTTTACTTTTGAGAATTTTATTTTTATTTTTTAAATTTTATTATCATATTTTATTTAATCCCATGCTTCCAAAATATTATCATTTCAATATGTAACCAATTTAAACATTTTTGAGATATTTTACAATCTTATTTTTTCATTCTAAGTCTTTTTTTAAAAAATTTTATTGGAGTATAGTTGATTTACAATGTTGTGTTAGTTTCAGGTGACAGCATAGTGATTCAGTTATACATATATTCATTCTTTTTCAGATTCTTTTCCCATATAAGTTATTACAGAATATTGAGTAGAGTTCCCTTTGCTATACAGTAGATTCTTGTTGGTTATCTGTTTTATATATAGCAGTGTACGTATGTTAATCCCAAACTCCTAATTTATCCCTCCCCCTGGGAATTTTATTACTTTACTATTTTTGCATAGCAGTATATTAATGTGCCCCATTGTGATTATAATTTTTGATAATATCTTCTTATATATCTAAAGAGTTTTAATTTCAAATACTATGTTGTTTGATTTACAGTATTTGTAACTGTATGTGGATTATGCCTTTTACCAATATAAATATTCATATTATCTCATTAATGCTTTTGGTCTTGTATTGGTATTACATTTTATGTGATAGCAATAGTGTATGTTCATAGAAGGCTTTCCTTTGGGTTCCTGGGCAACAACAGGATGGAAGTCTTTGCTCTGGGGATTGAGAAGTTTGGTGTGTTCGCTTCTGGGCCTCACATTCCAATTTCCTTTGTGGAAATTTGGTTTTCTTTTGCCTCCAGCCTGGATATCTTGTCTAAAAACTCTCTCAGGGAAGATTCTCGTTTGTTTTGAAAGTAATTCTTAAGCTTTATCCTGGAAAGCAAAAGGCCCTGTTTCCAGCTGCTTTGCTTTTGTCTCAGAGAAGGAGGACCAATACTGGTACAGCAGCTGCTGTTTGATGGATGGTCTTTTAATTAATTGTTCTGATCATTATCCTGCTCTTTAAATTTCCTGAGCTTGGAGTTTCTCTGCAGCTCCTTTGGGAAGAAAGGTTCTCACCTTGGCAATGGCCTTCTCTCAGGCCATTTGGGTCGAAGTTTTCTCACTGTTCTTTCTGTTAGCTTGTGCCATCTTTATTGTCTCTTTTAGAAATTCTTCTCTATTTCTGGCTTGTTTATGGCATCCTTTCTTCTGATGACTACAGTTTTTGATGAATTCTTTTTTAAAGATCTATTTTTTCTGCCATATTGGAATTTATAAGAATGTGCTCAATCTGTCTCGAATTGATCTTGTCGCATGCTTTAAAAGATAAAGTTTTTTTTAAAAGATATAAATTACCTAAAATATCTAAATATAAGAAGTAATATGATAATTTCCACACAGTTAAAGAATTAGAAGAGTAAAATAACCGTTGGTTCTCACCGTGTATTACCTGCCCAATACACCTCTCTCCTCTCCAAGTGGTAACCTCTAACTTAAATTTTTTTTCCAAATTGTTCCCTTGCTTTTCGTAATGATTTTGCTCTAAATGTTTATATCTCTAAACACTGTATCTAATTTTTCATATTTATGTGTTTTACATAAATGGATTGTCTTCTTTGGAAGCTTACCTTTTTGTTTACTGTACTTTCTGTGAGATTCATCTTGCTGGCAAATGCAGTTCTAGTTCATTTGTTATTTTTGCAGATGTAGAGTATTCCACTGAATAAAGATAGTGCTCATTCTCTTGTTGGTGAACATCTGAGTGGTTTCTAGATCTTTTAAAATTATAAACAATACTGCTATGATTCCCTTGCTTTTCTCCTAGTATACATGTGGGAGAATTCTTAGAGCTTATATGAATAGGATTAGAATGAGTGGGTAATGAGATACACATCTTTAATTTTGTTAGATAAATTATTTTTCCAAAAGACTGTAACTGTTACATTCCCACAAGTCTTATGTAAAAGTTTGCAAGTCTCCATACCCTCAGCAACATTTTTAAGCTTTTAAATTTCTGCAAATATATTGTGTATAAGGCTATATTTCACTGTGCTTTTAGTTTACAATTTCTTGATTACTAATAAGCTTGAGCATCTTTTCATTTGTTATGGATATTCCTTCTTCTGTTAAATGCTTCTCTATATCACTTGCACATTTTTTCACTTTTTGTATTTTTAATTTATTTGTAGGAATTTACTAAAATAAATTTTAGATATCAATCCTTCCTTGATGATACATAATGTACTTACTACTGATACATTCCTTCTGATTTTTGGTTCATCTTTTAATTTCTTCAATCTTTTTCTTCAAGTTTTGTCTTTTTTTTTTTTTTTTTTTTGCAGTACGAGGGCCTCTCACTGTTGTGGACTCTCCCGTTGTGGGGCACAGGCTCCGGACGCGCAGGCTCAGTGGCCATGGCTCATGGGCCCAGCCGCTCTGCGGCATGTGGGATCTTCCCGGACCGGGGCACGAACCCATGTCCCCTGCATCGGCAGGCGGACTCTCAACCACTGTGCCACCAGGGAAGCCCCTTGTCTTTTTATAGAAATCTTTCCCTATCTTGAGATCTTAAAGTCATTCTTCTATATTTTCTTCTAAAAGTTTAAAAATTTTATTTCTTATATTTGAGTGTTTAATCCAACTAGAATTGAGTTTTGGGGTATGTTACAAGGTAGTTACACAATTTTATGGACTTTTTTCCAAATGGAATTACCAGCACTGTTATTCTCCTGCTGATCAACAATTCCACCTGTCATGTATCAAGTTTACCTATAGTATTTGTGGGTCCAATTCTTTCTGTTCTGTTGTCTCTTTGTCATCTTTTTTGCTAATCCCATATTGTGTTGATTATATTTTTATAATAAGTGCTAAGTACTTATTTTTATAATAAGTGCTAACACTTGCAGTGTACGTCTTATCTTTTCTGTGTGTATCTTAGTATCATCTTGTTAAGTCCTTTAAAAATCCTGTAGATATGATTTTGATACATATTAAATCAATTAATTTTGGAAAACTGACATCTTTTAAATATAATCATTCTATCCATGAATGTGGGCAACTCCTCTACTTTTAAAAAGGTCTTCCTCAATGTCTTTTAGCAAACATTTTATGTTTTTCTGTGAAGGTTACTCACCACTTTGCTTAGATGTGTTACTAGGTACCTATTATTTATTTAATTTCTTATTGTAAATAAACTTACTAGAGACACATTTTTAACTCTTTAAGACTGTTACATATAAGTGCAATTGATTTTTTTTGCATTTATTTCATATCCAGCCATCTTGTTAAATTCTTACTAATTCTTACAGTATGTCTGTATATTATTTCAGGCTTTTTATGCTTATAATCTGTGACTAATGACAATATTGTTTCCTCCTTTCCTATTTTAAGCTATTTTGTTTCATTTTCTTGTCTCATTTTCTTGGCTATGCTAATAGAGAACATCCTTTTCTTTTAAGAAAATATGCATATAAGCTTTATTGTATTGTTTATGGTTATATTTTTTATCAAGTTCAAGGCATTCTCTTCTATTCCTGATTTCTGAGTTTAAGAAAATCATGAATATCAATTTAATTTTCCCATTTGCTTTCCTTAATCTGTTAAGGTGATCATATGATTTTTCTTGTTAGATATGGTAATATGAAATGCATTAATAAATTTCATAATGGTATATTAATCTTCATACCTGGAATAAGACCAGTTTGGTGCCATATATATATATTATATATATATATATATACACACACATATATATATAGGTATATATATTATTTTCTTGCCTTCTATGTTTATTATGTTTCTTTCTCTATGTTTATTAGATCAAATGTGTAAATTGCCTTGGAAACATCTGAACCTAATTCATTTTTCTTTTGTTTGCTTAATCTATCAATTATTGAGAGAGGGACCTACTCAGAAAGCCAATACTATGAAGGTGAATTTGTCAATATCTTGTACTTCTATTAATTTTTGCTTTATGTATATTGAAGCTGTGTTGTTAAATACATACAAGCTTCAAATTGGTATGTCCCTGTCTTAGATTAAAGCATAATTATTATGAGGACTTTTTTCACCACTATGCTTTTTTGAGTTAAAATCCATCTTTGTGATATATTTATATTCTTTGCTTTTGATGTCATTTAATAGATATATTTTATAGAGTTTTTCTTAACCTTTATATACATCTCTTTAAAACAACCCAAAGCTTGATTGAAAAAAATTTAAAATTCTCTGAGTAATTTTTTCTTTTAACTAGATAATTTAGTCTGTTTACACTCATTGTGATTATCAATATATTTGAATTTATTTTTGCTATCCTTTTTGTGCTTTTTATTTGTTATGTGATTTTTACATTAAAAACTTCTTTCCTTTTGTAATATTCAATGTTTATCTTATTTTATTTTTCCCCTTTATTTAAAACTTTACACTGAACTCACCTATTTGACACAGACAAAAACCACTATGCCTTTCTACACCCCTGCATGTGCACAGACATACACATAAACACATACAGAACCAAGACCATGAAAAATAATTCCTTACCATCTCCCTTTGGAGGGTGGAGTTTTAAAAAAAATCACAAATTACTTAGCTTACTGGACACAATTAGCATACAACACAGTTTAGTCAAAGTAGGGAAAAAGGGTAATGGACCATTCCAAGAAGTCTCAGTAGGAGAGACAGTCTCTGATCTGGCAACAAGTCTCCAACAGACATAAGTGGTAAGTCATCCTCTGCTCCAACAGGACCTCTGGCAGCATCCCTCTGGAACAGCTCTCAGCAGCGTGGAGTCTGTTCCTCCAGCCAAGAGCCTTCTGGAGGGTGGATTCTTTTTTTTTTTTTTCCTCCCCTGCTTTATTTATTTATTTATTTTTTTAACATCTTTATTGGAGTATAATTGCTTTACAATGGTATGTTAGTTTCAGCTTCACAACAAAATGAATCAGTTATATATATACATATGTTCCCATATCTCTTCCCGCTTGCGTCTCCCTCCCTCCCACCCTCCCTATCCCACCCCTCCAGGCGGTCACAAAGCACCGAGCTGATCTCCCTGTGCTATGCGGCTGCTTCCCACTAGCTATCTACCTTACGTTTGGTAGTGTATATATGTCCATGCCTCTTTATCGCTTTGTCACCGTTTACACTTCCCCCTCCCCATAGCCTCAAGTCCATTCTCTAGTAAGTCTGTGTCTTTATTCCTGTTTCACTCCTAGGTTTTTCATGACATTTTTTTTTTTTAAATTCCATATATATGTGTTAGCATACGGTATTTGTCTCTCTCTTGACAACCCAATCCAAAAATGGGCAGAAGACCTAAATAGACATTTCTCCAAAGAAGATATACAGAGTGCCAACAAACACATGAGAGAATGCTCAACATCACTAATCATGAGAGAAATGCAAATCAAAACTACAATGAGATATCATCTCACACCAGTCAGAATGGCCATCATCAAAAAATCTAGAAACAATAAATGCTGGAGAGGGTGTGGAGAAAAGGGAACCCTCTTACACTGTTGGTGGGAATGTAAATTGATACAGCCACTGTGGAGAACAGTATGGAGGTTCCTTAAAAAGCTACAAATAGAACTACCATATGACCCAGCAATCCCACTACTGGGCATATACCCTGAGAAAACCATAATTCCAAAAGAGTCATGTACCAAAATGTTCATTGCAGCTCTATTTACAATAGCCCAGAGATGGAAACAACCTAAGTGTCCATCATCAGATGAATGGATAAAGAAGATGTGGCACATATATACAATGGAATATTACTCAGCCATAAAAAGAGACGAAATTGAGTTATTTGTAATGAGGTGGATAGACCTAGAGTCTGTCATACAGAGTGAAGTAAGTCAGAAAGAGGGTGGATTCTTTTTAATTTACTTTTTCACTGATTGTGTAGCCCTTTAGAGAGGGATTTTTTTTCCAGCTTTATGTGCCCAGGTTCCCCGTCTACTGCAAGTGAGTCAAGACCTTGTTTCTTGTCCTCATTGGCTATATTAGAAATAGATTTATTGGATTAGCAGACACCCTTATTGTGGCCACAGGCTTAAGTTATTGCTTAAAATTTTCTACTTTACTCCTACTTCATTATTCTCTTATGACTATTTTCCTTACTTGTTTGCAGAATCAGATATACATTTAAATATTTTTGGTGTTTGGTAGCGGGGATATTTTGGGGGTGTCTAATCCGCCACCTTGCCAGAAACAGAAGCTCCAAATGCTCTTTTATTCTCCACCCCCTTTTCCATGCTGTTCTCTGTACAGGTAAACAGGGCTTAAATTAAGGAGGGACTGAGAAGCTGTGATGTGTAATGTGTAAACTGGATATTGGGGACAGTGATACTTAGTGAAACCCATTCACCTGGGGTGTCTGTCTTCATGACTCAGGAGCTGTGTTGCTGGTATTTTGGGGCAGCTATACAAATAGGAAGCAGTGAATTTATTTTAATTTCTTTTTATTTAAAAGAGAAAAAGATGCAGTCTTTGAGTGATATAGAAAAATTTTATCCAGCGACTTTTGTTCTTAATGCTTTATCTGCAAAATTTGAGATTAAAATGAATTAAAAACTTCCAAGTCTTCTTTTATTCTTCTTTTCCTAACGAAATTATTAGCTGAAAATATGACAAATTAAAAGACTTCTTAGTAAAGTATTAAGGTTTACTAGGTGATTTTCATCTACATAGAAAAAGCAGATTCAATTTAAAAAGCCTCTACCACATGAGATTTCTATAAAATTTAAAAGACTGTCTTGTGATCTAAAGACTCAGTATCTTTGAATGACCAATAATCAGCAAGATAGGCAGTCTGAGTTTTAATATCATCTTTTCATTGTTGCAAGTTGGTCAATTTCTGTGTTTCAACTTTGTCTTCTACAATACCTGCCTAACCTTACTTCCAGAGGTATGAGAATATAGTGGGGTCTTTGCAGCCCTCTTCTTCTTATGTTTGACTTTAAATATACTTGCCTGTCTATATATTACAATACATTATGCTCTCTTTGCCATTTTAATAAATATTTTACGTTGCCACATGACAATATTCTCTTACATCCATCAGTTCAGTTTTGACAACATGCCTGTCATTTTTCGGTATTGTATAGGCAATGACTAGAAAAAGAGAAATGACAGTGCTATTGCAACAAAGGTGGAGGCCATTAAGATGAGCCAAAGCAGCAAATATTTAGCTTTAATTAGACATTCATTGTACTAATTATGAGGTCAAATGTGAAGAAGATAAACACAATTAAACTGCATGGATAAAATGTTGGAAACAAATCATTGAAGATTTATGCAAAAGATGAGATTTACTTTGGAATTCTGTAATTTTAAGTTGTCAAATAGAATTCCTCTGTACCTGCAAGCCTTTTGGATGATTGACTTTAGAACATGTAACTTTGGTTCATCATTTCAAGTTCATATTTTGTCTTTATCTTATGTTGTGATACTTGAAGGAAAATGTTTCAAAACCCTTCCAAATCAGAGTTTTATCAACTCTCTGATCATTATCAGAACACTAGAAGCGTTTTTTCAATACATTTTTGAAAACAGTTGTAATGGATAATTTATGGTTAAAGTATTTACCTCATCCACTTTTTCTGTGTAGTGTATAAATTATTGAGAGTGAGTATAATTTTCTTTTGGAGAGTCTTTCCTATTTTGACTTTTTATTGGTATTATTTTTCTGGCACACAGAACAACATAGGGTCATTTATCCTCACACCCCCATTCCCTGCTCTTTTTCTTTTTTTAATCCCAGAGGATTTTTACTTCTTTTAATCAGTTTTTAAGTTTTCACCATTCTATGAAGGACTTTCAATTTCTGGAGCTCCTAGCTTTAGCCTCAACCTTTACTTGACCAAATCAGCCTTCCATGTAAAACTTCACTGGGCCGAGCTTCCTTTAAAAATGATTTGAAAAGTCCACATGCAATAAATTATTATTATAAAACATAGAAATAAGAAAAAGCTATAACAAAATCACCTATGTCTCCATACCTAGAAATAACCGATGCTGCACTTTGATATATACTCCTCAAAGTGTTTATATGTTAATAGAGCCATTACATATTTTATTTACCTTATATATAGAAATAAATGGAATCATACTTCCTATGATTTTATGATCTCTTTTTAGTCATTCAACCTACATCATAGAGAGAAACCTCCATCATGGGCATCTCTCCATATCAATAAATATACCTCTAGAACATATTTTATGTCTGTTCAAATTCAATTACATGGATGTGCCAAGATTCACTATACTAATCCTCAGTTACTAGAATTTCAGGAGGTTTCTAAGATCATTAATTTATTAAACACATGGTCTGAGTATCTACTATGTGCCAGTCCGTATTCTAGGCACCAGAGTTTAGCAAAATAAGGATAGATAAATTTTTTCTTATATGGAGCTTATTTTTGGAGAGTAGCATTCAAATAATCTCTTCTTTGGGTGACCTACTCTCCCATGATCACATAGGTACCTTAGTTTGTTGTCTTCAGATGATCCTTTTTATACAACTTAAGGGAAAACATGCTTAGGTGTACTTCTCCATCCCTCTACTCCTTAATGCTACAAGTGACTCTTAGGTTTCTGTGCTTTTGTTTGGAGATGCTGATTGTACAGAGAAATTACTGTTCTTGTAGAAATCTGAAAGCGTAGCTGGAATTATTAGTAGGTATTTACTTCAGAGTCATCTTTTCATGTCACTCATTCAAAATAAATGCTCCTAACTGAACACATTTTGGTACATACAAATTACAGTATAATTTTATCTGACTCTTACAGGCTATATATGTTTTAGTAGTTGTTTTGGTGGTAGAATTTTAAAAAGCCACTTTGTACTCCAGTGATGCTCTGTGCGGTGTTGCTTCTATATCCTCAACCATAAAACAGAGTTTGACTGGATGATTTCTACAGTGCTTGCCAGCTCTGAACAGGGAGGCTTTGCACTATCATAAAACAGTTCTTAAGACTGACTCAAATGACTTCAAACCTTGTTGGTATACACACATCCATGCAGGCTCTCAGCTTCTGGTTCTGATTTCCCTTAAATATGTTGTACTGTTTTCTCAATCATAGGAATGGCAGGATTTTCAATTAAGCATAGTCTGTACTAACAATCTATATTTCATTTCTCTCCTCTAGATTCTGGGGAATGTTTGCCCTCTCAAATGCAGAAGGGGAGTCTATCCACCTCCTCAGGGACTTTTCTTAACTGTCAAGTTGTCCCATAAACTGATAGAAGAACTTTTTCAGAGGATTTTTCATTTTATCAGAAAGATGGTGTACCATTGGATGTTTTCTTATTTTCATTTCTTATAATACACAGGTGACTATTCCCCCTCTATGTACTTTTGCGTGGCCAGGGTTAACTATTATCATTAGGAGAATGTAGACTAAAAGTGGTAATATTAACACAACAGTTAGTTAACCATCTTGGATTCAATTGGGCTTTCACTGTAGTTTTGCTTTTGTCATCTCTCTTGATATATAAATCTATTTGCAGAAGATGGAATACCAGGAGGACATTAGAAGTCAAAGATCTCTCTAGCCTTTAACTCTTGACAAACTCTTCAAGTTGCTTTGGATATTCTCAATTTCTTCTGCCATTTTTCCTGGGAGAATTCAGAATTAGTGTTCAATAATTTTTTTTTTCTTTTTGGAAAAAACAAACTCTATTAGATTTTTTTCAAGTGACTCACTTACTACAGTTTTCATAAGGTCAGATTCCAACTAGTATTTACATTTTTAACTGACATTCTGGGAGGATTTTTAGCTGGAATTAAAGACAAAGAGAGAAGGGACAAGCACTTATTACAGCTCGACTGTTCTGAAAATGATCTGATTTTTAAAAGGTTACAAAATGAATATGATTATCTTATTATTCCTAATTTGAATTTACACCATTAAGACCACATTCTACTAAAGGAACATATAGTACAAATTTATTACTATATAGTGTCACACTGAGAGATTCAGGTACAAAGGGAAAACTCACTCCTTTGGAAATCAGCTTATCCCCAGCTGTTGATAGAAGGATTTGTGTAGCCCATAAAACCTTCCATGAGGCATGAGGCAATGGCTACAGTTTTGGTGGTCTCATCTCTGCTAATCTTTTCATTCCCACTCAAGTCACCTCTTTGCTTAGCCATATATTTTGAGTTTCGGGGGAGGTACTGTATATGTAATACCTTTGTCAGCTCCAAATCATTCCCACTGACATCCATGGTGATTCGATCTGTCTCTCTGAGCTGGAGATTTGGATATTCAGGGTGGAAATATGAAAGAAGGGGTTTGGGGCATTACCGGCTGAATGATTTTGACAGTCTCCCTTGTGGAGGGTGGGGAGGTGGGTGGATGATTGGGTCTCATAATATAAGAAAAATGAAATGCAAAGAAAGCTGTTTGGAAGATCCAAAGGCAAGAAACCATAATTATCCAGATTGTTTATTGCATAGTCTGAAAAATTCAGCTACCCATGAAGGCGAGATTCTCCACTGTATCTTTTTTTTCTGGAAATTGACCAATTTGAGTACATGAAAAAAATATAGGAGATGGTAGCATCTGATCTCTGGTATCTCCAGTGCACAGCAATTTGCTGGCACAAATTAGATGTAAGATAAAATTTTATTGAATGAATGCTCTTAATTTCAGTGACATACATCACTGGCTTCAGTTTAGGTTTATGTCTTGGTTGCTTATAGAAGCCAGACATATGTAGGAAATGTTGCTAAGGAAGACTTATCTACTTTACTCCTGATAATATGAATAGTAAGCGTGATTGACAGTGAATATTGAAATATTATTTGTTTTTGTATTACAAAAACACACAGTAGGTATTTAGTAATATTTGTAGAGTAAATGAATAATGAATATAAGCTTGTTTTTGAAATACTTAATATGTGCTAGACACTGAGTAAATTACTTTATTTACATTATCTCATTTCTCTTTTATTACTCTGTGAGTGAGGTATTATGATCTCCATTGTAGAGATGAGAAAATAGACTCAAATAAATTAAGTAACTTTACTAAAATCAGATAGCTTATAAGCAGTAGAGCCAGTATTTGGCTGAGGTCCGTCTTATTCATTTTCTCACTATGCTCTTAACCCCTCTACGTATTGTGTGTTAACTTATAGTTCTTCATCAATGAATTTATAGTTCTTCTTTATAAATCCATTAATGCATTTTTTATTTTGGTCCTTATTCCAGTTATGTATGGCAGAATAAGCACTGAGTTTCCATAGTTGGTGCCTCTCTGATTTAAGACTTATTGAACTTTTAGGCAGATGATGTTGTACTAGCTGCTATAGGACATATAGTCTTGGCTATTTAAGGGCAGCAATTGTGTTTCACTCATTTCTTAGTCTCATAATATCTACCTAACACAGCATTTTACCTATAAAAGCCAACAAACGTTTGACATGCAATTCTGAATTAAAAGAGCAAAAAACAGTACCATAAATTACATAAGATAGTATAAATGGCAAAGAAATATTACAAGCAAAATGAGCTATGAATTCTAAAGTGAGAGAAATCATTGTGTGTGGGAATAGCCAGGACAGTTGGCTTTGATAATTTTGTAAGAGATTTTGAAACTCCCCAATTAGTGTTGTTTTTGGTCATCCCTAACTGCTTTTCAGCAGTGATTTGCAGGACTTTTCCTTACACAGGAAGCGTCTGAGCACTTGTCTTGGGAACGACAAGAAGTGTGAGAGCGGAGGAGGCAGTGGGTAGAGGCAGGGCTGGGGATGGTGGAGTGGGGACCCGCCAAATCAGAGATGACGTCATGGCAGCTAGAAGGGAAGCAGGCTGGAGAATAAGGTATCATTTATAATCAACAGTCTAACAGCAAGAGACATCAAAGAAAACTCCAATATCATAAGTTTCAGAAATTAAAAATTTCTTGGTCTCAATAAGAATGCGAATGCTGAGAAGGAGAAGAAAAAATCGGTAAAATGCAACAATTCAAAATTAATTTCACTTTACACACCCATTTTCAGACAAGTATTTGATGAGTTTGGAAATACAATATAACGAATAGGTACACTCATGTATACTTTCTGTGTAAATTTTGAATCAAATTAGTCCTAATACTTATATGTTCATATATTATCTAAGCCCCTCAGTTATGAATTCCTAATGCTATGTTTTATTCATCTTTTTATCCTTGGTACTTATCATAGTGTCTAATTTATAGTAAGTACTCAGTGGATGAACAAATTTCCATTTAGAATATTAGTAGTGTTAAGAATTTAAGGAAGTCTTTCTTGAGTTTTAATATGTTTATCATATCAGAACAGATTGTAACCACAGCTGCAATAAATCTACTGTGATATAAAGCACACCACACCAAGGAAACTTTGTTTTATTCTGATTGCTGGTTATGAACTGATTTTGAGATTTAAAAAAAAATGTAGATTAAATGTGGCCACATTCAAACATTTAAAAAAATAAGCCCCTTATCTATCCTTGTCATTGATTTGTACAATATACAATCAAGTAAGACTAAAAAAGTCATTTGAAACCCATCCTTGTTCCTATAACACCAGTTATTTATAACAACTTATTTATATCCAGCTCTCAACTCAGAAGTCTATTATTTTATAATATTACATATGGACCTGTTCTCCAGGTGTTTATACCCTAGTATGAAAAAAAGGTCAATCAATTTAGGTTACATATGAGAAAATAAAATAATATAGAATAAAGTATCTATAAAACAATGTGAGGCAGAATTGTTTGATTGTATAAGAATATTTTAGGAGAGGATAGATTAGTTTTGAGTAGTCTAAAAGAAATGATAAATTATACAGGTAAGATTCGTATCAGATCTTTAATATTTGGATGCTGTGACTCATGGAAGAACGGTAGAGGGAAAGTTGGCATAAGAACAATTTTTTTTTTTTTTTTTTTTTGGCTGAAGTAGAAAAGTTTGAACTGGATAAACTGGCAACTGGGTTTGTTTCATGACTTGGAGCCAAATGACAGGTGGCTTTATGAGTCTATGATGGTTTTGAGCCCTACCTGATGGGCTGTGGGAGAGCCCTGGAGGTTTTGTAGGCTAATTAACATAGTTAAAATGGAAGATAACCACAGTGCTACTGCTAAGAACTAAGTAAAGGTGAAAAGGAACCTAAACAGGTTTATTAGTCCAGGAAACATTACTATTCAGAAAACCTTTGGATGTCCCCAGTACTAAGGGTTGTTATTTCTTAGACCCTTTATTAAAAATCAGAAGGAAATAGCCTTTAAGAGGAATGGATTAATATAATCTAGTAAAAAATGCATTTATTTACTTATTTAACCAACTCAAAATTATTGCTTATTGTGAAGTTGCCTGAAGATGCACAGTAAACCAGATAGTCTCAGCCCTGATGACACTCATCATCCAGTGCTAGGGATGTGTGAGTGGTCACACCAGTGAGCAATTCAGGACACTCCACAACACAGAGAGAAGTGCTGGGATGGGACTGGTGTAGGGTCTTTTGGGAACACATAGGAATGGCATAATCGTGCTTGGAAAAATACCCTGTGTTACTTTCTGCAACTGGCAATATAACTTTAAATTAATTAAATTGCTCATAATATGATAATGGTAATGGCCTAACATATATCTAGCATCTTGTTATGTGTCAGCCCTGGGAAAATGTTTTATGTGCATTATCTCATTTTAATCCTTAAAACTACCCTGCTGGATAGGCACTGGTTTGTTTTGTTGTTGCTATTATTTTCCAGATAAGGAGTGAGACTTAAAAAGTTGAGTACCTGTCTAATGGTTACAGAACTAGTCAGGAGTAGAGAAGGGCACAAACTAAAACTATACGTTAACTTTCATAAATACATATGTGAAACTTCTGAAAGAAGACATTAACTAGGAACACAGAGTGTGCACAGCTAACACACCACTGCTCAATATTAAGAACAACTCTCCAACATTCAAGTAGCTATAAGTTTTGAAAACAGTTACAATGGCAAACTTGTTGAATTTTTTAGATCAATAAGACTCAAATGTAAAACTCACTTTTTGGCATCTGAGGACAAGAAATGTAAATTTAAAATGAATTGGACAGCAGTGAAGCCACTCACTAGAACAGAAATCCTTTTCAATAATAGCAATTGATGGCTTCTTTGGCACAAGAATAATTGTGAAATATTTATGTACGATTGAAGCAGCTGTACCAGACAAAGAAACGATTCACAACCCTTCCAATAATAGGTTTGGAAGTAGGCAAACATCTTTGTAATGCAGTGTAGGAACCAGTTTAAGGTTTAGGTTTGAAGCTTAAATATTTGATTTTTAGTTTTCCTATTTGTCTTCTGTGTGTCAAAATTTTCCATCTTAAAAATGGTTACTTTTACAAATGAAGAGAAATGCCAATTTCATGAAAAGCAGAGGACATAATTTATATATCAGTCCCTTATTTTTTAAAAAGTGGCTAATACCATTATACATAACATAACCTTAGATGGAGTGATCATTTCCTCAGGTAATCTCTTTTGATTAAGAAGCTGCTCAGTGGCATAGAAAAGGGCAGCAGCGTGATTGCTCCCTCTCCAAATCATGTCTGAATAATAAGTAGTCAAAGCAAGAATAACTTGGAATATTGAGGTGTCTTCATTTTGTAACCTTAGAACATTTCATTAGTTATTTTATCCTCACAATATGGATTTGAAAATTTTAGTTCTTTTTTTTTAACATCTTTATTGGAGTATAATTGCTTTACAATGGTGTGTTAGTTTCTGCTGTATAACAAAGTGAATCAGCTATACATATACATATATCCCTGTATCTCCTCCCGCTTGTGTCTCCCTCCCACCCTCCCTTTCCCACCCTTCTCTTAAAGTTACAACACACAAAATGATATTGATGGAGAATAGCTGGGACTGAGGATGGGTTATAAAAAGTCATTTTTTCATCCGGAGTAACACCAATCTCAAAGTGATAATATCCTGCATCTACTGATTCTTAAATAACAGTTTGACTCATCAAATCCAGACGTATCAAAAGAATGCAATCTTGTTGAATCTAACAACTGCCTTGAGTAATAATTAATAAAAAGGAGGGCATTAAAAGTGCACTGCAAAACAAAGGCAAAACAAAATGTAAATGGAATTAATGACTTTGGTCCAATTATACCCCAAATATGTAGCAACTAAAAGAAATAACCAAATTGAGATAAAAATTCCTCAAGTAGGGCTTCCTGGTGGCGCAGTGGTTGAGAGTCCGCCTGCCGATGCAGGGGACGCGCGGGTTCGTGCCCTGGTCCGGGAAGATCCCACATGCCGCGGAGCGGCTGGGCCCGTGAGCCATGGCCGCTGAGCCTGCGCGTCCGGAGCTTGTGTGTGCTCCGCAGCGGGAGAGGCCACAACAGTGAGAGGCCCGCGTACTGCAAAAAAATAAATAAATAAATAAATAAATAAATAAATAAAAATAAAAAATTCCTCAAGTATAATGATATTGCTAAGTTTTAAATTTCCTAAATGATAAGAAGCCGTAGGTCCTTTATAGTATTAAAATAATTCGTTGTACATGTTTCTAAATAATAAACTATGAAGTATGACTGACACATAGAATTATGCATCTTAAAACTGAGGAAAACTTGTAGATATCTGGTACACACCACGTACAAAAAAAGAAGCAATTAACTTAAAATAGTAAATTAAATAACATACGTTAAGTAAATAAAAATGTAAAGACTTTTCAGGTAGCTTCTTACCAAAAACTTGCTCAGGAAATTGAAAATGACTTTGTAAGTGCTTTATGCCTTGGCTCGTATTTCCAGTTAAAATGAGTATTGCATATTCTTTGAGATATTACATATTTTTTGAGCTATCAAGAGGAGCTGCATAGTCTGTATTTGTTTCCCTGTTGGCTTCAGCACTGCTGTATAAACTTGTAACTGACAGTAAATGATGTTAATGCCTGTGATTCCCATAAATGAGAAAGGCGGGCCATTGCTTGTCATTTAATTCAGTTTATAACTGTCAGAACAGGTTGTGTCATTGGAGATGAGTCTGGCTTAAGTTACTAAAACTTATTCATGAGCTTATTTAACCAGAATGAGAAAGTGTACAGGGACAATTTCAAACATAATTATGATTTTATTTCTTAAAGGAAAATTGTGAAAAATTAAAAATTTCACCTATATGTAGAAATATTTGTAAAGTTTGTGAAGGAAAGGCTTTTAATTCTTCATCAACTCTGGGTCATAGGTTGGCATTATTGAGTTATGCTTTTGCAAATAAGAAAACTGGGAAGTGAAGTTACTTGGCCTAATGTCAGATAGAAAGTAAATGTCAGAGTCAGGGCTTAAACTATGGGTATCTGACTTTAGGTTCAGTACTTTTTCCACGAAACCACGACTACTGTTTTAAATCTATTTAATACTGCAGTGTTATCCAGAGCCATAATTTGCTATATGTGTACTACTGCCAGTGTTATTAACTAAATATTCATAAATGTGTGTAATCATTAACTATTTGGAAGGTGAAACAAAAAGGTTGTGCATTATTTTCCAGCTTTATTAGGGTATAATTGAAAAATAAAAATTGTATATATTTAAGGTGTCAGTGTGATGGTTTGATATACTTACCCATTGTGAATGATTACCATAATCACGGTAATTAACACATTCATCACCTCTCATAGTTATCTTTTTGTGTGTGAAGGGGATGAGAACTCTTAAGATCTACTCTCTTAACAAATTTCAGTATGAAATACAGTATCATTAACTATAATCACCATGCTGTATATTAGATCCCCAGAATGTTTTCATTTTATAACTGAAAATTTGTACCCTTTGACCAACATCTCCCCATTTCCCCCATCCCCAGTCCCTGGTAAACACCAATCTGGTTCTGTGTGTTCTTTTTTAGATTCCACACATAAGTGAGATCATATAGCATTTGTCTTTCTCCGTCTGCTTTATTTCACATAGCATAATACCCTCAAGGTTCATCCATGTTGTCAAAAATGACAGGATTTCCTTCCTTTTTATGGCTGAATTATATTACATTGTATATTTATACAACATTTCTTTATTCATTCATCAGTTGACGAACTTAGGTTGTTTCTGTGTCTTGGCTATTGTGAACAAATTCTTCAAGATACTGATTTCATTTCCTTAGGATATATCCCCAGTAGTGGGATTGCTTGATCATGTGGTAGTTTTATTTTTAATATTTTGAGGACCTCCATACAGGTAATGCCTTTTTAAACAAGTGAAGGTGTGTCTACTAAAGACCATCCATGTTATCTGTTTTTCCCTTTCTCAGGATGTTCAGTGGTTATAGTACAGTAAGTGCTAAAGAATGGATGGAGTGGGTGCAATACTCTGATCTGATAAGGGTGTAATATTTCAATGTGCTGGGAGACAGAATGACTGCTTACAAATGATTGACAACAAGGTCAGGGGCATAAAGGTGTGGTTGAACAGGGAGCTAGAAAATTGGGCCCTGGGAGTTATTTCATATACCTGGAGTCACTTATGTATATGAGTATCAAATATTATTACTTGTAAAAATGAGGTGAAGTGTTCCCCATGGTGTCTGCTGGCTGATTCTTCCTTCTCTCTCCTTTGGCATAATGCACACAGTTTTCCTTTTTAAATCCTCTAGAGGGAACACACACTTGACATTCCACCCTGCGTCCCATACTCTCTCTAGTCCTAACAATCTGTCTGATTCACATGATTATTACTTGTCAGGCCCTAATGTAGATGAATTCCAAGGTCCTTTCTTCCTCAAAAATTCTGTGGCTTTTTCATCTACAGTGGGCTTTTTGTATAAGTCATTATACACAAATAATAGCTAAGGTCTGCTTCTGTCACATACCATACAGTTTGGAGGCGAAAAGACCTGTATTCAATTTATTCCAGGTTCTTCAGTTACCAACACAAAAGGTATCCCGCACAAAATTAAAAGTTAACCTAATATTGTAATTTATGGAAATTCATGAGAAGTGCATTAGTTACTGGACTCATCAGCCAGGGGACCCAAAGTTAGCTTTCTCAAACCTAACTGAGCTAAAGGGAGTCTAATCCTGTGATACAAAGAAATAATCAGGTTTCCAGTGTCTGATGGTCTTGGTTCATGGAGGTAGCTTCCATCTCTTGAAGCCCCTCATCCTAATCTTGATTTCCTTTTAGAAGAGGATTATACATGTACACTATGAGATATATATATATATACACACTATGCTATATATAAGTATATATATAATCATATATACTATTGTGAAATTGTATATTAATATTAATAGATATTATAATCTTTTTGCATATCTCTGTAGCATGGAAACTTACTCAGCTCATAGGAAACAGCAGAATACACATTTATTTCAGGTGGACAGGGAACATTCTCCAGCACAGATCATATACTAGGCCACAAAACAGGTCTCATTTATTATTTGAAAATATGATTTTTAATGGTTGTTTAGTATTTTGTTATGTACCATAACTTCAGGCAGTATCCTTGGCTTTATCTCAACAGAGTCTCCTCTGTTGAGGAGGAGTATCCTTGGCTTTATCTCAACAGTCTCCTCTGGAAAATTCACTTTTCCCAAATCTACGTTTTCAGTCTTGAAGTCTCTCACAAGTTCTATCACCTCTTTTCTTATTAAACATTTTTACCTAAAACCAGTGTTTAAAGCCAGATTGAACTTACCCAAGTTTATATAAAATTGAACTTAACTAACCCAAATTCAGTACTTTTTGTGACCTCCAGATTCTTTTAATGGTACAAACCATTGTCTGAATTGTCCAACACAAAGATTCTCATGTAAACTCCTTCTCATTCATCTTTTCTGCCAACATAACCAATTCCTTCCTATTTCCTCCTTTCCTTTCCATTTAATCTCACTTAAATTCTTCTTTCACTATTTCAATTGAACATTAATTCTATTTGCTTCACTTTTAGGCTGCCCAATATCCTCATTTAAAGAAAAACGTAGTCTTTGAAATGGAAGTCAATGGTAAAACAGGGTCTGATACACAGCATATAACAATATAAAAGCAATTTGAACAACTTTTTGATTCTTGAAATACCTGCATCACAGAAGAGTTTTTTTGTTCAATATAAGGGGATAGGGACAGAGGTGTCTTTGTTCCTAGTTCTCCAAGGATTTCTGGCCTGTAACATCTTTCCGTATGCGCATCCCTCTGGGATTGCTTTGTAATCTTGCGATCAATATATGGTGTGTTAGGTGCACCCAAGATGATATCACCTTTGATGTAGTCTGACCTATCTGTGATGTTCCCATCTTCCTGAATTGTCATCATGGTCTTTAACAAGAGGTCCCTTAAAAATTGCCCTACCCTGGTCTGTGGACAAAGTCAAGCCAGGCATTCCACAGATACATGTCATTCAGCTCTAATAAATGATGTGCATATTTTAGATCCCTTATTATAATGGCAGAAATATTTCTGTACAAATATGTTAAATACATAGCACATACTGTTTTTCTGTATTGTGTTGCTTAAATAAACAGTTTGATTTCTATATGAAAAAAATTGGGAAAGTTATTATAGGAAAGTACTATCATGTGGAGAAGACCATATGTTTGACTAAGGATTTTATCGTATTAAGCACCCAGCTGTCTTCGGCCATTGAAGCTTTCTTGGACAGATATGTGCCTGAGCTTTCTAAAAGCACTTTTCTGATTGCCAGTAGAGTTTGGCTTCAGGGACTCTCGCTCCTATATTTGCCAGAAAGAATGAAACTACTGATGCTTTCCCTCAGTTTTAGCGAGAGAAACACTTTAGAGCACTGGAATGAGAGACTGTGGAAGGTCATATAATTGCCTCCCATTAAGGCCTTTAAAAACAGAATGGCTATTTATATTCCTGGAGTTCTTAATGAAGCTCTTTTTTGCAGTGAAGGAGTGATTCTTTGATGATTTCTGAGGTCATTCTAGGTCTTGTTTTGAATACTTCTAATGTCTTAGATAAGTTTGGTTCAGAAAAACATTCCTATTCGGAGAAATTGGGTCTGGTGCTGGCTCTGTCATAAAGTTATTGGGTAAATCTTAATTCTTTCACTATTTTTGAAGAAAGTGTTTAAGGATAAAAGAAATAATAAATGTAAATACTCTGTTGCCTCTTTAGAAAAGAACTTAAAAGAGAAATTCTAAATTGTCTTGTCCAGTTGCTTTCTAATCTCTATATAGCTCAATTGCTAGGCTTGTTGAGGCAGTTAATAAAAGAGGTTTATATCTTGAAGAAATAAAAAGTGATAACCAAAGCCAAGTATCAGCTTTTTTATAGAAGTGACCTAAGTAGTTTCAACATTATGTGCCAACTGCTGTGGGTTGCATGAGGGGTCTTTTCTCACTTTCCAACTTTGAGGATTTTGTACCTTTCTTGTCCCATGGTCCCCTCTGCTATCTCTTTCCACATGACCTTCTCCAGCCCCAGCATCTTTGCTTTCTCCCGTGTGCTGTTAAGGGAAGGGACAAGGTGGCAGAATGAAAAGCACATGAATTTGCATCAGGCAGACCTGGGTTTGCATCTTCGTCACTTAGCATCAGGATTTCCTTTGTCAAGTTATATATCCTCATGTGAGAACACTGAAATAAACTCTACCCCTCAAAGCTGGTACAAAATGAGATGATATCTGGAAAACATCCTAGCACAGTTGCTGACACAAAATGAATTCTCAATAATTATTAGGCATTATTGTTCTATTTTCGTATGTCGTGTTGAAATACCACTGCCAATTTGAATATAATTATTTTAAGCCTGATAAAAGGGAAACAAATTGGCTCTAAAAAAGGAATACATGATAAATAAAAGCAAAAGATATTTGAAAGAGATATCCCAAAATAAAAAGAAGCAAGTATTATTAACATAAACAGTTTCAATTGAGATGTAGGCTTTTAAACTAAATAAATACTGACAATAGCATTAAGTTTTCAAATATAATTTGATGATAGATCCTCTAGTAATCTTCCTAAATTGGAGGCCACTCTGGAAAAATATTTTGGATATATTCTTAAAAATTGAAGTGTATATTGAGGTTGTATGTTTATCTAGGAAAGCCAAGTGTAGTTTTGCACGTGTTGTTTTCCAAGTTAGAGAAGCTATGTAGCATGGAAGTTAAGAGTATGGGCTCTGTTTTTAATAACTTTAAATGGAGTATAATCTATAAAAACATTGAATCACTATGTTGCATACCTGAAACTAATATAATATTGTAAATCAACTATACTTCAATAAAAATAAATAAAATAAAAATTAAAAAATGTATTATCAGACAAACAACAATAACAAAAGAGTACAGGTCCTGGAGCTGAGTACCAGGGTTTGTATTCCAGGTTCATCAGTTAGTAGCTCTGTTACCTTGGGGAGGCTGCGTAACTGCTTTGTGCTTCATGCTTTCCTGTGTAAATTTGGGATAATAACAGTTCTGTGCAATATAGTTTATATGTATGTGCATGCATGTGTGGTAATTAACTGAGTAAATACAAAGGGATTACAACACTGCTTGGCAAAGAATAAATGCTTTATATTTATTAAGTACTGTTATCATTATCATTAGTAGTGATAGTAGGTGCAGGGAGATAGTGCTACTTGGAAATGATTATGTTTGGTAACCTTCCCAGAATTATTTTATGGCTAATGCTGATTAAATGTTGAATATCTTCAAAAGACTAGAAAAGGCCACAATTTGAGGCTAAAATAAGGAGATCAGTATTATCAGTACCTTACTCACTGATAAAGAAGTTAAAGAGAGCTATAGTTTGGAAAGCTACATTCATGTGACAGAGTAAGGATCTATCATCTATTTGAATTTGCAAACAAAATACAGTATTGGGGTTGCACCTACATTTAAAAGATGATTTTTTTCATCTTTTAAATGAGGTATAAATCTATGGTGAAAACATGAATCATACCTTTATTTTATTATAAGGTGCAACTCTAATCTGAGTTCCTGGTACACACACACACACACACACACACACACACACACAACACTCAATTCAATGCTTGCTGCAAATCTGCAAGGCATTTCTTAATATTTCTATTGTACAGATGAGAAAACTGAAGATTAGCAAGATTTTTGTGGCTTGCTTAAGACACACACTATGTGGGAGATTTCTTGACTCCTTATTGGGTCACTTTGTCTCTCTAAAGTGCCTTCATTTCCTGAAAGTATTGCTGTTATGTCACTCTACGGATCTTTGCTATATTTTGTTATGTTCAGAAAATGTATCATATTTAAAAAGAAAGTTCATTTTTATAACTCAATCTCTATTAAGAAACAAGGGTGTGTTCAGATGGAGAGCCACTGAAGGTCTGGGGGTTGGAGGCAGAAAGGGAAGTAGACTAACCCTAAAGAAATCCCGGGCTCTGGGCATCACTAAAGCAGAAGCCCGGGAGAAGTTGATCAGCAGCTTCTGGTAACCAACTGGTAATATATGACCATAGCAACAGAGAGGTGGGATTGTAGCTGCGTTAATGAAGCAGGTTCTTGTCAATTTTGGGTGAATCATGCTGACAGCCAGCAGCGTGCACCAAAGAGTAAATCATGCTCTCTGGAGGCCTATCACAGAAGGGATGCCACTAATGAGGTTCCGTGCATCACTCTGATGAGGTATGAACGAACGCTCATCAGGAACAATTGACCTAGAAACCAAGACCAGTCTTTCAAGGGGTATCTTATAGCCAAGCCCCATCAGTGTAGCCAGCTCCAGATGAAATATGTGCTTTTTCTAAGCCAACTTAGTGACAGAGCAATCCTGACTTTTTCCTACCACTGCTGACAGGGTTTTATGGACATGGTGTGCATGGGTAAGTCCTAAAATAGAACAAAGCTAGCGTAGGCTAAATCTTCCCAGTCTCGGGTGAAGGGAAGAGAATAGGAACTCTGGTGTCAGAGTCCTAACATTCAAATTCCAACTCTTCCATTTATTTGCTGTAGAATTGGGTATGTTACTTAGTATCTTGGTAAGTTTTTTCATCTCTAAAATGGGATTAAGAATACTTAATGCAAAATGCTTAAGATGTCATATGTAATGCCCTGGCATACAACAACTATTTAATAAATAATTGTTCTATCAGTCCCCTTCTATTTAGAGACAAGAATTGATATACAGTGTACTATCTGTCTTTTCCCAATTACAATTTCCTGACATTCCTTGCTCCTTTCCTAAAGGGAAAGGATTCATTCAGCAATCAGGTAATGAGCATTTACAGTGTGCCAGGAACTGGGCCAGGTCCTGAGATTTTAGAGATAGAGGACACAGCCTCTGCTTCTGCATTGGTCACTGATCACTGCAGAATTAATGGAAAACTTCAATTCAGTGTGATGAGTACAGGATGCTAAGGGAACAGCTAGGACAGGTGGAGTATTGGGTTATCTGTAGAGCCTCCTACAGTATGAGTATGGGTTAACCAAGTAAAGGAAGGTTACGGTAATGGTATATTCCCCGAAAAGGGTAACATATACAAAGATATGAAGGTCTTGTGTAGACAACCATGGATCTCTTTCAGGTATTGTAAAGGCCAGTTGTAAGTTTTAAATGGCTTCCAATAAATTAGTCAATTCAACCCTAGTCAAAGACACACATTTCCATCTAGTCTCTCTTTTTTCACTCATTGCCTCCCACCCTTGCTTCCATCCACAACTAATTCTCAGAAGTTTTCTATGCTGCTTGGCCATGTGTAAACTATCCAAGCTGTAGGGCTAAGATGTAGAATTGCAGGCACAGTCTTAGATGGTTTTCTAAACAATTTAACTACTGTGGTCAGTGCCACAGATGTCTTAGTTTAAAAAATGTGTAAAGTTTTATTAGGTATTAACATTTCAAAAGAGTTGCTACTATAGTTTGTAGACAGCCTTAAAAAAAGAGTATTATAGATTGAATAACCAGAAAGAATTATGCCTTCCTATTCTTAAGATGTGTGTTATCCTAGGCACATTCATGTGCTATAATGGAACTAGCTTAAAAACACTGTTTAAGTTTTGTTCAAGGTATTCTTTCAGAGCAAAGGATAGAGTTCTGGAGCTCTGTACCTTAGTTGGGTTGTGTGAGCTAAAGTGAGCAGCCAAAAACTGAAGTCATTTGCATAATGATCCTCCTGAGAGCCCCAAATCAGTCCTTACCTATAAAATTGTGATTTTTATTTTAGTAAGGAAAAAAATATTAGAAAAGACCTTTTGGATAAAAAGGTCCTTTTGTTTGTATATTATTGGAATACATTTCTTTAAAGTATTGCTTTGCCTAGCAAAGTCTAAGTACAGGGAAATACATGGATATTATAGAGAAAATGCTGAATATATACATTTACATTACTAGAAAAGAAAAGAAGTGATAGCCCACGACTCAACATTTCAAGGGTTGCTTATTTATTTATATAGAGCTTGGCTGTATCTGTATAATTCCCAGTGTTTATGACATATTGGTTAATTGCTTAAATGGGTAAAATATTTATTTAAATAAATCTGATACTTCATGATGTGGGAATTTAAGGCCAGAAGAAAACTTAGGGCTGAGACCTGTAGTGTTATACTCTGTTGTTTCAAATCTTATTATTTATCAAGAACTAGAAAAAGCCAACTAAAGTCATTAAGGGGGAGAAAAGATTCTGAACCAAATGTAAATTTACTTGTCATTCTAAAGTATATGGGCCAGTGCAGAAAAACTAACCCTGTTTATTTATATTCTTGAGCAAATATTGGATGTCTGTATTTTGTTCATTTCAAGAACCTCATTTAAGTTGTAGTCTCTGAATGAGTGCTACAGGTTAAAACATAGCCATCTGTGGTGTCCTGTCTGAGAGATCAGAGTTCTCTTGACAATAGAGAGCAGTAGGTTTATAGATGTACTTTATTCTTCCTAATCTGGTATTGAGACCTAAAGAAACTAAGAGAACAATTATGAAGGGCAATTTTTGCAGAAATCCCCCATGCTACATTTAACCAGATTGATAACGGCAGAATTTCCTAAAGTTATGATGTAAGAATTCTTGATTCTTTAGTGAGTATGTGTATCAGTTGGATTCCATTTAAGCAAAAAGTTATCGGAGTGTGCATATAGAAACTGTATAGATTTTTAACGGAAAGATATTTAGAAGTTCATTTAAGAAATGACGGACCAAAGAGAAAGTGCTAATTTGTTAATAGGAACAGTAGGAATTAAATAAATTATTTGCTAAGACATTTACAGGGAAAATCAGGGGACAGATGCCAGCAACAGACATGAAGTTCCCTAGAGAGGAAAAGAACTATGATAGCACAAAACCAGATGATCAAGGTATTAGAATGTGAAATCTGACAAAAACTCCAAGCCATATGGAGCCCATCTCATAATTGTGAAATGGAAAAGGGAAGAGATGAACCTTTCTCCTCATCCTTGGTTTCCAAAGAAACAAGACCTCAAATTTAAAGTAAACTCAAATATATTTAATTTAGAACAAGAAAACCAAAGATAGATTTAGCTATGAAAATGAGATTTTTTATTGATAATAAAACCATGCATTTGCAGACTATAAATTAATCAAGGCTTATTTGAAACTTATTCATATAAAGCTTACTCATATAAAAAGAATTGGGAAAATGTGCACTCAATTCAACATGTTATGTAATCAATGTGATTAGATTATGGTGCCATACAGTTGGCCAAGGAATTAGTGTGTAATAGATATAGAATGAGTTAAAGTGTGAAGGAGCTGGAGGAAATTTCTAAGATAATCTGTTGAACAAGAGGAAGAAATTCATCCTTATTTCAAGCACTTTCTAGAGAAAGTGATTTCCTAAGTTTCTTAGATTTCTAGTACTATTATTTAGTAGTCCAGGGGTCAAAGGACTCACCAGGTTTATGGGTACAAAAGAAGGTTATGCTGGCAGTCCGAAGGCTCAGTATACCCCACCACTGCCAATATATAAGTTTACATCTCTCCCCAGAGTAGAGATATTTTTCCATTTCTTGTTTTCTGCCTAGGACCTTGGACTTTGCCCTTTTGCCTCTGACGCACCGTCCTCAATTCCAGAATATCTCTGGAAGTCTGTGGGAGTTTCTCATATACAGTTTCTGCATCTACAGTATAGGTTTTCTCCAGTTACATTTTAACTTTCTCTGGTTGTTGTTTCCTGAAGCCTGCATTGGAGATGCTTGCACCAATGGGCAGCACTGCTAGTGTTCAGGAGCAACCTCCTCTTCTGGATCCCATCTCTTACTTCTCTCACTCCACGGTTCTCAGCCAAATCACAGACTCCCAGTAGATCCTGTGGGGCCTCCTGCTGGGTAATGGGTCATCTTGTACTAATTGCTGCTTCTGCAATTTGCAACTTCAGGCTGTCACCATTGCCTCTAGGTTGGTGGTCTGGACGTGAACTACTCATAATAAATGATTTTCTCTTATTGTTGTAATTTTGCTTATTTAAAGTGGTCCCATAGCAGAATTGCTTGGGGCTCTAGTACTAACATCTGTTTTATTCTCAGCCCTTTCCTCCCTTTATTTTTATTCACCTTCCTAGGTTTATCTTTGCTTTACTTAACTTACCATGATATTTCAGTGTTCCCTAACACTTTTAGAAATATTTACATTTAAATGTAATTCACTGCAATTTTTGGCTTGGTGGACTAGACAAATATATTCTCAAGGTGCTGAGGTACTAGAAATCTTTGTGAAATAGGACCTGCATTTTATTTATGTATGTCTTACATATTGGCCAGGATTTTATCTTAATCAGTTTAATATGTTTAATTGATAAATTATCAGGTAAAATAAAGAAGGGGCACTCCAGTCACAGAAGAATTGTTCAAATCTTATTTTCAATTTTCTCTCTTAATTTGTGTTTGTCATAAACTAATTTTTGTTATTATTTTTGGTATGAGTTGAAAGTCCTTTGGTTAAGATTAATATATATTTGATCAGATATGTCTGAATTGGGTGAAGGATTGTTTTTTGGTGGACATATCATCCAGGTCTATTTGTTTCATCCTTTTCATTAAGATTTAATCTAAATCAGATGTTTGAAAATTTATTATTTCTTCAGACATGGGGTTGTATTCATTCATGGTGTGGTTACTACCACCAACATGAGAAACCTTTCATTCAGTGCCACTTGTGGGTTTGCCTATCTTGGTAACTGTACAAAAGAAGTTAAATTCATTTCAAATATTTTGTGCATAAGGTGTTATAACAGGCCTTGGGGATATGGCGATGCATTAAAGGTGGTAATGGTGCACTGGTGATGAAGGGAGGAGAGAGGGTGTTTGTTTCAGATGGAAGAAATAGCAAGTGCTGAAAGCATAGAGTGTGGAAAATGCAGGGCCTGTGTGACATCAGATGAACAGTTAGCCGCAGCTAAAGTTATGAAGGTAGGGAGTCTGTTCCTTCAAGCCATACACTTTAAGATTGCAGATTTCAATGAGCAAAACAAATCTCATGGCTTATAGATTATTTCCCCAAGTGATTCAAGAATAAATGCTAGGTAGCATACACACATGCTCGGGTAAAATGCATTTGATGACAGGAAAGCATCTGCAAACAAAATGAAAACAAAATATGTTCCTGGTAGAATTAGGAAGATGGTGTAGATATGTTTCAGAAAATGAAGTACTTTGTCAAGAGACTTGGTAGTGACTGAGGAAAACTGTAGAATCATCATGCAATAATCAAAGGAGAGAATTCTCATAATACAAGAGATCATTGTAAGAGTTATTGATATGAAGTTAACACCTGGAGCTGCCACTGCTAATGAGGTAGCTTCAGTTGAAAGTACCTGCTATCAGCATCTTTTATAAGAAAAGAAGTGCTAAAACAGCTCCCTCATAATCCATAAGGGAAATTTCTATTAACAGAATGTTAGTGCTAGAAAAGGATTGCTGTGATCCGAAGCTATCAGAAACCTTCTGAATACTTCAACTAGGACAGAATAGAGAATTAAGAGAATATCTAATTCGATCCCTTATTTTATAGATGAGCAAGCTGAGGTTCAGAGAGGTAAAGTGATTTGCTCAAAGTTAGACAGCTGATTAGTAATAGAGCTGGTACTAGTGTCCAGTACTCTTCTCATAGATTTTGCTACCCCTGTCCATTTCCTTTATATCAGTTAAAGAAAAGCTTTTTCCATACTCAACACTTTTGACACTGAATGTGTAGGTTTTTCACACATTGCAATTCTGACACTAACTACCTGGAGTTAGTGAAGACTGCATTGTTCAGGGCTCAGTCCTTCAAGACTGAACCCTGAACATCTCAAGCTCCTGAATATCTCAAGCCCCACTTCAGATGCCAGCCACAGCCCCCAGGATTGTCACCTGTACTTCTGATCAACAGAAAATGAATTGGGATTCCCACAGTCCCCTCCTTAGGTTCAATTATTTGCTAGAATGGTTGACAGAACTCAGGAAAATGCTTTACTTACTATGACCAGTTTTACTAAAAAGGATATAATTCAGGAACTGCCAAACGGAAGGGAAGCATAAGACAAGGAGTGGGGAAGGGCTGCTGAGCTTCCATGCCCTCTCCCAGCACCTCCGTGTGTTTAACAGCCTGATAGCTCTCCCAACCCCTTCATATGAAGTTTTTATGGAGATTCCATTACACAAGAATAATCTATTAAATCATTGACCATTGGTGATTGAACTCTGTCTCTAACCCCTCTTTCCTCCTGGGAAGTCTGGGAGGTGGAGCTGAAAGTTCTAACCCTGGAAGCATATGTACATTGTTGGCTTTTCTGGTAACCAGCTCCCATCCTCCAGGAGTCACTTCCTTAACATAAACTCAAGTACAATTAATAAGGACTTGCTGTAAATAATAAAAGACACCACTAACCTTCTATCACTCAGGAAATTCTAAGGGTCCTAGAAGCTCTGTGGCAGTAATCTGGACAAAAAACCAAATATTAATTTATTGTATTACATGAGGAGTTCTGTGCCAGGAACCAGGAATGAAGAACAAATATAGCCAGCCCTCCGTGTCTTCAGATTCCACATTCTTGAATTGTGTACTATGATTAAGGTTGGCAGTGTTGAAGCCCTAGATGTGGAACCTGAGGAGGCTGGGCTGACAGTGAGACTTGAGCATCCTCAGATTTTGGAATCTTCAATGGGTCCTGGAACCAGTCCCCCTTGAATATCAAGGGACACTGTACATATATTTTTATTATATCACGTATTAGGTAGTTAAATAAATAGATATTTGTGAGAGAATTAAGTGGCCTTTCAAAGTCACTTAGTTTCAGAGTTATAATAATAATAAAAAGCAGCTCTTTTACTTTTAGCTTTGAGATCTTTCTATCATATCATATCACCATTCGTGAATAAGTATAGGTATAAATCAGAGATATTGCAGGTTTGGTTCCAGATCACTGCAATAAAGTGAATATCTCAATAAAGTGAGTCACATGAAATGTTTGGTTTTCCACTGCATATAAAAGTTGAGTTTAAACTATACTATAGTCTGTTAAGTGTGCAATAACATATGTCTAAAAAAACAGTGTACATACCTTAACTAAAAAATACTTAATTGCTAAAAAATTGTAATCATTATCTGAGCCTCAGTGAGTTATCATCTTTTTGCTGGTGGAGAGTCTTGCCTTGTTGTTGATGCTGCTGACTGATCAGGGTGGTGGTTGCTGAATTTTAGGGTGGCTGTGATGATTTCTTAAAACAAGACAATAATGAGTTTGATGCATTGATTGACTCTTCCTTTCACGAACAGTTTCTCTGTAGCATGCATTGCTGTTTGATAGCATCTACCCACAGTAGAACGTTTTTCAAATTTGAAGTCAGTCCTCTCAAACCCTGCTTCTGCTTTAGTTTATGTACTATTCTAAATCCTTTGTTGCCATTTTAATAATCTTCACAGCATCTTCACCAGGACTAGATTCTATCTCAAGAAACCATTCTCTTTGCTCATCCATAAGAATCAACTCCTTAGCCCTTCGATTTTATTATGAGATTGAAGCAATTCAGTCACATCTTCAGGCTCCACTTCTAATTCTAGTTCTCTTGCTATTTCTGCCACATCTGCAGTTATTTCCTCCACTGAAGTCTTGAACCCCTCAAAGTCATCCATGGAATCAACTTCTTCTAAACTCCTGTTAATGGTGATATTTTGATCTCTTTTCATGAATCATGGATGTTCTTAATGGCATCTAGAATGGTGAATCCTTTCCAGAAGGTTATTGATTTACTTTGCCCAGATCTATCAGAAGAATCACTATCTATGGCAGCTACAGCCTTACCAAATATATTTCTTAAATAATAAGACTTGAAAGTCGAAATTACTCCTTGATCCATGAGCTGCAGAATGGATGTTATGTTTGCAGACATGAAAACAACATTAATCTTATTGTGCATCTCCATCAGAGCTCGTGGGTGACCAGGTGCTTTGTCAATGAGCAGTAATATTTTGAAAGAAATATTTTTTTCTGAGCAGTAGGTCTCAACAGTGGGCTTAATATATCCAGTAAACAATGTTGTAAACAGATGTGCTGTCATCCAGGCTTTGTTTTTCCATGTATAGAGGAGGAAGAGTAGATTTAGCATAATTCTTAAGGGCCCTAGGACTTTCAGAATGGTAAATGAGCAATGGCTTCAACTTAAAGTCAGCAGCTGTATTAGCCCCTAACAAGAGAGTCAGCCTGTCTTTTGAAGCTTTAAAGGCAGGCATTGACTTCTCCTCTCTAGCTATGAAAGTCCTAGATTACATCTTCTTTCAACATCTGCATTGAAAGCCTGTTGTTTACAGTAGACACCTTCATTCATTATCTTAGCTAGATCTTCTGTATAATTTTTTGTAGCTTCTGCATTCGCACTTGCTGCTTCATCTTGTACATTTATGTTCTAGAGATGACTTCTTCCTTCAACAGCATGAACCAACCTTTGCTAGCTTAAAACTTTTCTTCTGCAGATTCCTCATGTCTCTCAGCCTTCATACAATTGAAGAGGGTTAGGGCCTTGCTCTGGACTAGGCTTTGGCTTAAGGGAACATTGTGGCGGGTTTCATCTTCTAACCAGACTACTAAAAAACTTTCTCCATATCAGCAGTAAAGTTGTTTTGCTTTCTTATTATTCATGTGTTCACTGGAGTTGCACTTTTAATTTCCCTCAAGAACTTTTCCTTTGCACTCACATCTTTGGCACAAGAGGTCCAGCTTTTGCTCTATCTTAGCTTTTGATATGCCTTCCTGGCTAAGATTAGTCATTTTTAGCTTTTGATTTAAAGAGAGACATGTGACTCTTCCTTTCACTTGAACACTTAGAGGCCGTTGGAGGGTTATTAATTGGCCTAATTTCAATATTGTTGTGTCTCAGGGACTAGGGAGGCCCGAGGACAGGGAGAGAGACTGGGGAATGGCCAGCCGGTGGAGCAGTCAGAACACACACAACATTTATTAATTAAGTTCACCATCTTGCATGGGCATGGTTCGTGGTGCCCCAAAACAATTACAATAGTAACATCAAAGATCACTGATCAGAGGTCACCATAACAGATATAATATTAATGAGAAAGTTTGAAATATGAGAATTACCAAAATGTGACAGAGACGTGAAGTGAGCAAATGTTGTTGGAAAAATGGTGCCAAAAGACTTGCTCAGTGCAGGGTTGCCACAAACCTTCAATTTGTAAAAAAATCCAGTATCTGTGAAGTGCAATAAAGCAAAGCATAATAAAATAAGGTACTCCTGTACTTATTTTCTAATCAAGGTGATATACAATGCAGAAATACTAATTTTCAACTGGAATTGATTTATGTTTTTTTCCAGTGAAAGTTAAGTAATATTTTGAGACAATTTTACCACTAATGCAATTTCTTTAGCTTCCCAGAGACCCAAGGGACCTCATATTTATTATAATACATATGTAAGATATATGCTTTAATATATAATTTAATAAAACTGCTCAGAGTGGGGAAAGCTCATTAGGTCAGACAGTGCCACTGTCCTAACCTCTACTGGATCAGCAGACCGTGGGTATCCATGACTAGATAGTAAGGTCACAGGTCTTCTGGGAGAGATATGGCTTGTGGAGGGCAATTACATGAGGGGAGGCATTTCTTCAGTGTGAACTACCAAGTCTAAGGATTTTGATTTCATAATATAAAATGTATGGATGACCAAGCAATCCCACTGCTGGGCATATACCCTGAGAAAACCAAAATTCAAAAAGAGTCATGTACCAAAATGTTCATTGCAGCTCTATTTACAATAGCCAGGAGATGGAAGCAACCTAAGTGTCCATCATGGGATGAGTGGATAAAGAAGATGTGGCACATATATATAATAGAATAATACTCAGCCATAAAAAGAAATGAAATTGAGTTATTTGTAGTGAGGTGGGTGGACCTAGAGTCTGTCATAGAGTGAAGTAAGTCAGAAAGAGAAAACAAATACCATATGGTAACACATATATATGGAATCTAAAAAAAAAAAAAAAAAAAAATGGTTCTGAAGAACCTAGAGGCAGGACAGGAATCAAGATGCAGACGTAGAGAATGGACTTGAGGACACAGGGAGGGGGAAGGGTAAGCTGGGATGAAGTGAGAGAGTCACATGGACTTATATACACTACCAAATGTAAAATAGATAGCTAGTGGAAAGCAGCTGCATAGCACAGGGAGATCAGCTCGGTGCTTTGTGACCACCTAGAGGGATGGGGTAGGGAGGGTGGGAGGGAGATGCAAGAGGGAGGAGATATGGGGATATATGTATAGCTGATTCACTTTGTTATACAGCAGAAACTAACACACCGTTGTGAAGCAATTATACTCCAATAAAGATGTTAAAAAATAAATAAAACGTATGGAAACATACAGTCTTAATTTTTTTTTTTTTTTACTACATTAAGAATTTTATAATTGTTATTAAAGGGAAGTCACAATCCTTGAGAAATATTAGCACGTTGTCAGGCTGGATCCTAGATGGTTTGGAGATATCGCCTGTGTAGCCCACTTTTGCTAAGTCTCCCTCTACTATGGGAGCTTGACGGGAGAGGCAGGAGAGGAAAGGAACAGGAGAAGAGTAGAAGTGATGGGTGAACAGGCCAGCAGAAGAGTGGTCTGGAAGAGTCCTGGGGGTAGAGGTGGTATACCTGGGTGAGACTGGGTCATTGAAAGGGCACACAAGGGTCAGAGCAAGTAATGACGATGGAATGTGGTTTCTCAGGGTCCTGGGGAGAATCAGAGGCCAGAGTCTAATCCAAACACAGGGACATAAAAAATCCCCTAGGATACTTTGGGTGGGGATGTGAGAATGAATAGCTCCAAGCTAATGTGGCTGGTGCAAGAAGAGCAAAATCTGAGTGGGTATGCAGTTTGGAGGAGAATTCAGGAATTCAAACGTCTACAAGGGGCACAGGTTTTTGGAGTAGTAATTCCCTAACCAAATTATGCATTAGAAGCTCCTTGGGATCAGATTCCCAGGGTAGTGGTTAAGAGATACATTCTGGCTTTGTAGGTCTTTGGTCCAGATCAGAAATCTGTGTTTTCAAAAGGCATTCTAAAAGATTCTGATACACAACTGGATTTGGGGCACACTCCTCTGGGAATTCTTTACAGTACAAACAAAATAATTCAATGATTGTATTTTAATGTTTAATGAAGTCTCTGGAATGATTGCAAGAGATTACCTTCACTTTACCAAATTTCTTTGGTCTATATAAATATCATAAAAATAAAAGGTAAGACTTTCCTCTTCTACTCTTAGACCATTATAAACAAACAAACAAAAAACAAAACTATCACTTGCAATAAGCATAAGTGAGATCAACACACATATACAAAATTGAAAATAATCTCATGCCCTCAGTGCTTAGTGGAAATGAGTACACACTGAGTAGACTCTGGGCATGAATAAATAGAAGTATTGACCAGTAGTCAGAAGAAATCATTGTAGCATTTTATAAAGGATGAGTGATGCCTCTTCAGAAATGTAACACAAAGTATGCCATTTAAAGGAATGCACACACTATTAACCTTTTTATATTTCAAGTCATTTGAATGTGATGTTGAATATTTTCAGACATCAGAGAAGATGGATTTACCATGAGGCAGCTTGCAGCAAAAAGAGCCCTTGATTTCACTTCAAGAAATCCGGGCACTACCCCTCACTCAGTTACTGACACAGAAAGGAACAGGGTTAAATCTCCAAAGTTTCCCAAGATCTAATATTCTATTTTATTTGTCACTGTAACTTAGAATTTATATTCCCTAAATCCTTAAAGCTCTTTTAATTAAAGAAAAAGAAAACTTGTTTTTTCCTAGGTCCCTAATCTATTTTCATTTTATATACCATCCTAACTAGTCATTCATTCATTTAACTAATATTTATTAACACAAATTATATTCAAGACATTGGGATATTTACTATGAAAGTCTATTCCCAAGGAATTTAGAGATTAGTAGAGAAAAATACAATGTCCAAAAAAGTAGAAACAATATGTTAGAAAATGATGATTATCATAATAATTCAGACAAGGGATCTGTCTAAATCTGGTGTTATTCATATTTATGGAGATGGCAGGTGATTTGCATCCTGAAGTTCAGGTAGGATTTGGAATTAGAAATTTGTTGGGGAACAGCATTTCAGGCACAGAGAGTGAAGGAACTGGATCATATTTAGAGAACAGTGAATAATTTAGCTTTGTGTGCAGGACATGCAAAGGGGGTCACTGGGAAATGAGCTGAAAAGATGGGTTGGATTTGTAATTCGTAGCACCTGTAGTGAGGCTTATGGGTAGCAATTTTCTACAGATCAGGACATTTCTGGGCTTGTTAATTTCTTATTTCTGCCTACGAGGCACCTTTGCTGTTAGCTGTGATTACCACAATAGTCTGTATATGTTTCGTCACACCAGGGCTTATTTTCAGGAAGACATTTGACTGGTATCCTGGCTTTGAAATTTGGCCTTTGATATGTGATACTGGGATGCTAAAGGTTAGGTTCAGTCTTTTTATTTTCTTGACTGTTTTCTCTCAGGCCATACTCTGATTTTATTAATTCATAATCTTATCCCTTTCAGTCTGTTTCAAGATGGTGTATAGGTTGGAAGAAAGGACTGTTGCTTGGAATAAAAGAGAAAAATCTAGGTCTCCTGGTACTAAGTACTAGAGATTCTAGATGTTTAGAGCTTCATTGTTTTCTTCCTAACAACCCTGGCAGACTTACAGATCTGTAACTGCAAGAAGAGATTGTATATGTTTGAAGAAGCTGTACTTTAAAGAACAAACCAGACCTAATCATTAATTATATTTGAAAACCAGTTTCTGTCACTGTGAAAAGAAAATTCCAAATAATTTTCTCCACTGTTCAGTTTCCTATGCTATTTATCCTATTCCCCTGGCAACGATTTTGCTTACCTCTTTTAAATCTATTAATTTTGCTGCTTTGGTGACATTTAGAATCTTCCACGGGTTGTGTTTGCTTTGCTAATTGTTTAAATATCTTCCAACAAAAATAACATGTGGGTTTGGAGAATGGGTAATCAGAAATGTGAGTTTTAAATAACTCCAATTCACTGTGCTATTTTGTCTACCTGCATTAGGTGTATTTTGGACTGGTTCTGGGCAGAACTGGAAGTAGAAGAACTTTATCTTCTCATTTCTTAGCCTTGTCTTCTCCTCCCTTCCCTTTCTTGCTAGTGGCCTTCACTTTTCTCTCAGGAGCAGTTTCTACCTGTTCCCTTCAAAACCTGTTCTTAGATAATGTTCTCTTAAACTCATTCACACAAAGGTTTAATAAACTGATATCTCTCAGTGGGTTTCCTTTAAAATGCTTGTTTGCTTTTAACAGCTTATGTTACCCAAAGGAGTTATTTTCTAATTGGTTATGTTTGAGGTAGAGGGACATTCCTGGCTCCTTAAAATAAATAAGGTACTCTTTACCCTCTTCCTACCCAATCAAAAAGAGTCATTTTTTTTCTTTGCATTTCTAAAGCTCCTTGTTAGGTATGACCTTAAGTTTAACAAATGTGCCTGATATTTTATACCTACAAGCTTCCTGCTTCTAGTTTGCACTTAGAATATATTCCATTCCTTAAGTGTTCGGTGTTTTCTACTTACATTTAATGAAAATTCTGTACTGCTGTCAAAATTCAAAAAGCACAGTTATCATTTCATTGTGGTAGTTCAGGAAAATTTAAATTAGATTTGTACTCTTCAAAATTATAGTCCGTTTAGGCATAAGCAAATTACATGCAAATAATGTAGAAAATGTCAGGTGGATTTGTTACACTTGAATATGACCTTTGGGAAAATAATATTGGAAAGTGCCTGACTGTGTTGGAGGACCGATGGAGAGGTCTGACAGAACAGAAGGTCATCTGCACACAGAAAATCTTAGTTTCTTTATACAATTGTGCATATGAGAATTGTTTTCCTGCTCTGATAAGTAAGTGAAAAACCAAAGATGGTTAGCACCATGAATATGTTAAAGACAAAGGGACTAGTGACATGTTTTCACCTGCTTTTAATGCTAATCTTGTCAAATTAGGGAAGAGGATAATATTAAAAATGCTGTGTTAGGAGAATGCAACTCGAACTAGGTTCCTTCAAATCAGCTTAATTTTATGATAAACTTGAACTGATGTCATTCATGTCACTATTGTATTTGTGACTGAGAATGCTGCATTTTATTCTGGCTTACATGTTATGGTGAACAAATTATGCTAATTTTTCTGCCTATAAGAAGTTGTTTTTTTGTTGTTGTTGGGTTTTTTTTTGCGGTCCGCGAGCCTCTCACTGTTGTGGCCTCTCCCGTTGCAGAGCACAGGCTCTGGACGCGCCGGCTCAGCGGCCACGGCTCACGGGCCCAGCCGCTCTGCGGCATGTGGGATCTTACCAGACCGGGGCACGAACCCGCGTCCGCCTGCATCGGCAGGCGGACTCTCAACCACTGCGCCACCAGGGAAGCCCAACAAGTTGTTTTAACCAAAAAAAGTGGGCAAGAATTTGATAAGATAGATTTTTCGTAAAGACAAAGTAAATCACTGCCAGTATGGTATAGTTTAGGAAGTTCTAAATAAAGGACTCGCATTCTCCAAAAGAGCTCCCTTCTTTGACTTAAAACTATGCTACAATGTTATATTGAAACATAATTTTAGCCTCATTTTTCTAACCATAGAAATATGGTTCTTTCTGTCAAATTTATGTGTCTGAGCGTTTCCCTCAAAATGCATGGACACCGAATCAGAGGGAAATGGGTTTAAATACTGGTATTGCTACTTAGGAGTAAAGTGATCCTGGGCAAGTGAAATAACTGCACTGACCATCCTTTTTTTTTTTCATTTGTGAAATTGATATAATAATTTTGATGAGATTTTTGAGGAGAAATATGGTGATATTTGCACATGAGGTGGTACATGGTAAATGTTCAGTATCAGCTAGAATCATTATTATTGATAAAGTTAGCCCTCTTCTGACATATTCTGAAAAATATTTCTTTCTGGAACTAAGTCTATTGGTCAGACTTCACACAAATAAATGTAGTTTCATTTCTCTTCGTCTTTGAAATCAGAACCATCGGGCTGTGTCGTTCTGTTTTTCTCATATGGTACAAGTGTATGCATAGTTAACTTGATGTCAAAAAAGTAAGTAAAGAGAGTCTTGCTCTATCCTGTTTATGTCAGGAAATTTAAAGCTTCCGTATTTGAAAATGAATGTGGATATTTTAATAAATGTACTTATTATGAAATGTGCATTGTGACCTGCTTCTCCCTGGCATCTTGGACAGGGACCCCTGCTTACTTTGCAGAGCTCTATGTATAAAAGGATATCTTCAAAATTAGCTGACGGATGCCCTGGGACTTGATATTCTCAATGTGGGTAAAACTCATTATTCAGAAACTTGATAAATAGAAATGTAAACTTTAAAAATAGCACTAATGTAAGTCATGGAACTGATTTGTTATACATCATAAATTCCTTTACATATCTTATGGTTAACTCAACATTTTCAATAAATTTGTTCTCTCCTATTATTTAATATACTATAGAATGAATCTTGGTAAATGTGGTTGTCATGTTTTCCAATTAACATAGTATCTTATGTTGCTGCTTCTGCTTTTATTTTTCACATCCTCCTCTCCTTAGTCCAAACCAATCTGCAAATTTCTCAAATCCAAACTTTCTCAACAGGACTGGGAAATATAGTTAAGGAAAGAAAGGGTCACAGGTCCTTGAACTGATCTGGGCTCAGCAGGCAAAAGAGATGATAGTAAGTGATATTGGAACTTAACGTGTTGTATTCAAATGAGATAAATGGATTTATCTTCTTTTACCTTTGAGACTTTGGCACTCATCAAGACTTAGTCATCCTTAAAACGGAGGGGGAGCCCATGATAGAAAAGGGGAAGCATGGGTCCTGTTGTTACCCAGTTTATCATCTGACAGTCTTATTGAGAGACTGATTTTGAGATTGCAGATAAATTTTCCTTGTTAGGGCGCAATTAAGAATCAGGATTTCCATTTATCAGAAGGTAGTCAATAAGTGTTACAGAACCGGATCATTGCTCCCAGGCACATCCTTCTAAAGATGCTCCTGACTGCTGTATTGTCCCATTTAAACCTGATATCAGTTAATGTTCAAGGTACCTTTGTTTTCCATGGCTTTTGTTTTGACCTCCTCTAGTGCTTTTCCTAATGAGCACATTACCTAATTCATACTGGTCACTTGCTCAAAAGTATTTGTTGAATAAATATATGTTCATATATCACTGGAATTTTAGAGCTTATTGTGTCCGTCATTATCTAATATAGGAAGGGAGTCTGTAGATTGACTAGCTTGATATAGGAGGATAACCCACAGATTTCAGAGTCCAGGGCACCCAGATTTGAATCTCTTCTATCTAGCTGGAAAAATAAAGTAGCTTTTCTGTACCTTAATTTTTTCACAAGTAAAATGGGTATGCTTTCTAATACATAGGATTTCTGTGTAGATGAAGTAAAAAAAAAAATTCCCTTAGTCAGCTTCTAGGCAGGAAACATAGGGAACACTCAAATGGGAAATTGAGGAAAGAAACTACTCTACAAAGGTATGGACAAGGTTAAAGGACATCTACAAGGTATTATGAAGCATTGTAGGGCTAGCAACAGAATCATTGCTAAGTCTAGATCTGAAGAAGCAGTGGGAGTGAAGGGTTCAGCCAGATATAGGGCTGTGCTTGTACAAAAGAGCCATTTGGAGCTGTGGTCTTTAGTAGAGGGACCATACCAGCTAGACCATAGCCAGGCAGGGAGTGAGATCAGGGAATAAATATCCTGACTACTTTTCTTTATTCCCACCCTCGTATTTCCTGCTAGTGCCTCTGAGTGGCCAAAATCACTCAGAAGGGACACAATAATACAGGTGATACAGATTAGCCTCTGTGGAATGGAGAATGGTGGAATAGAGAAAAATATCTTTCTCTCTCTCTCTTTCTCTGTCTATCTGTGGATCCATCATGAGCATAGTACTTGCTACTGAACACACAGGATAACCATATAATTTATTATCTAAATTGCAACATTTTTGAGAATGAAAGGGGACACTACAATTAGTAATTGCACAGGGACAACAGGCAGAAAATAGAACTGTACCAGAAGAATCAGGGCTTATTGTCACCTTACTAACAGAACATGATAAGAGTAGGTAAATGTGGTAAATCTTTCCCTTTCTTCACCACGTTTCAAATTTTCTCCTCTTACAATAGAGCAATGTGGATATTTTGAGACAGAAGTTTGGGTTATTTTAACAAAGCAATTTAGACTCATCTCCCTGTGGCAGGCTTTCCAAAGTTGGCAGTTATTACTGAGTCCCCTGCTAATGTCTGCCAGAAGAATGTGAAGGATTTAGGTTATCTTTAAACCTAAGACCTGATTATCATGTTTAGTAGGCTCCCTCTGCTTAGAAACCTCGTTTGAATGCTGAAGACAGTAGAGGCAAGAGAGAATCTGTTATTCAATAAGTGGAACGTACGTACTATGCACAGGGGAATTTGGTGAGCTATTTATTCTTTCTGGCCATGGCCCTTCTGTCTTATTTATATCTTAAAACCAATTACTACAGCGTTGGTTGCTTTGATTCGGAAGATACCTGTGATTAATATTTTCAGTCTTGGTAAATATTGGTGATGGCCCAGGAGTGGTTTGCAATGTCATTATATATAACACAGAACAAGAAAAGGAATACTAATGAGTGCAAGGAATTAAGGAGATCAGCAAACATTTCCACATATGCAGATAGGTACATTGAAGTTCAAAGATAAAAATAATTTTAGTTAAGCCAAGAAACAGCAATATGATCAAATGGATGGAGCAGATTTGGAACAAAGGAAGCTCTAATTGTGAAAATTGCTTGTGGTTTACCTTCTAAACAAGTCTTGGCTAGAATTTTGAACCACATACTTGGGAAATAAACAACCTTAGTTATTTCTGCTTCTCAGTATTTCAGCTTACATATTTATGTTTTTAATGCCCTGTTTGTGACAACCCTGTCAACATCAGTGATCTGATGCTTTCTTTTGAAGTTCCCTGAAGTCAAGGGCAGTGTGGGCTTGAACCCACCTCTGGTGCCCTTGCTCCTGGCTTACTGACTTTCTTGATACCATTACCTTTGTTCAGCTTACATGAGTCTCTGTGCTCATAGGCTCTTGCATTGCTCCTTTGCCGTCCATCCAGATTTGAATAAGGTCCTCAAGGAGGGACTTACTTTTTTCCTCCAGAGACTTCTTTTTAGTTAACGATTAGGAAAGTCACTTGACTATGACTCTAATTGGTTGGGGTGACATATGGATCACTCAGCCCTAGTGTTTCTGCAACCCTATTGGAAGGTAGGATATATTCTTTAAGGAAAATGCTTACTAACTTTCTAGTGAAATTTTTTTAATTAAACATTTTATTGGTAAGAAAGCATTTAACCTGGTCATTCGACCAGTTCTGTGCATTCAATGAAGGCTTAACTCTCTAGAGTTACATTGCAGCTACAGATACAGACTTCTAGAGGCAGGATTTTGTGTCCTTTAATTGATAGCATGCTATCAGAAAGCCTCTTAAACCAAGATTGGTCACAGTCCCAATTAAGGGTTGAGCCTTCCTAAAATACAGATTCAAGGCCTCACTAGTTTTTTACAATATGTTTATGCAAGAGCTTGTAGTTGTGGTGAGTTCTTTCTGGAACTTTTTGAGGTCACATCCACAAAACAGAATCAAAGAATTTATACAATTTGACATTGGTAAACGCACTTTTTAAAAGTCATATGTAATCATAAGAAAATATTTTTGTTATCAAATATGTTTTTATATTGAAAAGTGGAAATCAAAAAAATCTTATCCAGTTATTATGATATAAAGCAAAAATTCATAAATAAATTGGTTGACTAATTTATTTATTTGTTCACTAATGCTTTCTGAGTCCTGCTATGCACCAGATGTTCTTCTAGACATAGGGGATACAGTGGTGGCTAAGATGAGCATGTTCTCTAGTCTGATGGAGTTTACATTGGCAGTAGGGGAGATAAGCAGTAAGCAACTGTAAAACAAGTAAATAAAAAATAAACTGTCAGAGAGTATTAGGTGCTATGTGGAGATTAGTATGTTAGGGAATAATGGAGTGGCTGCCCTTTAGGTTAAGGAAGGTCTTTTGGAGGAGGCGACTTTCAAGCCAAGGTCTGAGTAACAAGAGGCACCAGACAAGCCACCATCTGGGGAGGCACCCTGTCCATCAGCAGGAATAGTATATACAAAGGCTCTGGGGCTGGAAACAGCCTGGCCCATTTCAGGTATTGGACGAAGGTCGGGGAGGCTGAAGTGGGCCTGGAGAAAAAGTATGATAGGATGGTAGGAGGAGCCTGCAAGGTCCTATTGGGGTTTGTAAGCTGGGATAAGGAGTTCAGATTTTGTTCTAAGTGCTATGGGATATAACTGGAGGGAATTACATAAGGGAATAACAAGATCTGATAAACAGATTTAAAAGATACTCTGGCTACTGGGTGGAGAATTAACCAAAAAGGGGCAAGAGTGGAAGCCTGGAGACCATTGACAAGCTGCTGCACCCCCAGTGAGCGATGGTGGTGGCTTGCACTAGGGTGCTGGTGACAAGGATGGAGAGAAGTAGGCAGAATGGGGACAACTCTTGCTTTGTGGGTATTTAACTTCAGAATACAGTCTAGATGAATGTAATCGTCAACGACTAGCATCAGAGCATAGTTTGTTTCTTATTAACGGAACAAGACTGCCTGGGTAAGAACTCAAGAGGAATTTACATGTGCCCTTGCTATACTCTTCTTTCATTCGTTTTCTTGGCCTCTTGTCTAGAATAGTGCTACTTAAACTTTCTCATATAATACTGTGGGGAAATTCCTTTCAGTCTGCTCATAGTGTGAGAGTGGTTTGTGTTACCTCCCTGCATCTTTGTGTACACAGTGTGGTTAATAGATTTTCATGCTATTTAGAAAAGGGTGATGATAACTTCTCAAGCCAAGTTGAAAGTAGGACAAGTATAGCAGAATGAGATGCTGTGGATAAGCTGATGTGGAGGATGAAATGCCCCATACTGAATGAATTTCATAAGAAATAAGGGTATGTAAACAAACACAAATGAGACGAAACACAGACTGCAAGTGTTGTGAAGGATACACTACGGAAGCTCCTTACTAGTAAGCTAAGGTTTCTGACAAGCCCAGTTCTGACATCTTGATTAAATATTTAGAAGGAGCTCTGAGGAAAAGAGAAAAAAGGAGGCAAGGAGGGGAAATTTTAGAGTGCAAATGGAGCTTAAGCAGAGTCCACGTAAGAAGAAGGGAAGAGATCCTTGCCTCATTCCCCTCAGAAAAACCCCCATACAAAACTCAAACAAACAAAGCCTGAACAAATCCCAGTCGATATTTTGGAAGTAAGAACATTGACTTAAGAATCAGGCAGGCCTGAATTTGAATCCACATTCCATATTATATGTGAATCCTTGAACAAGACACAGTCTCTGAGCCTCAGTTTCCTCATTTATAATATGGGGATGTAATACCATTTATAAAATGGAGATTCATAAAATCATAGTAACTTTGGAACAAATTTAATGAGCTAGCATCGTGTTTGAATCCAAGTTCCATCTTTTTATCTACAGGTCTTTGGCAAGAGACTTAACCCTTTTTTTTTTTTAACATCTTTGTTGGAGTATAATTGCTTTACAGTGGTGTGTTAGTTTCTGCTTTATAGCAAAGTGAATCAGCTATACATATACATATGTTCCCATATCTCCTCCCTCTTGTGTCTCCCTCCCACCCTCCTTATCACACACCTGTAGGTGGTCACAAAGCACGAGACTTAACCCTTTAAAACTTTGGTTTCCTTAACTGTAAACATGGCTAATATCTTCCTTACAGATTGTTGTCTAAAAGGTTATCATTACCATACATACTATAATTGTTGGAGTTTTTATTATTTAAAAGGTTGGTCTAAAGCAGGTAATCAATCAATATTATTTTCTTTCTGCTATTTTCTTTCCTTCAACCCTTGTATCACTTTACCATGCCTCCTCCATTACAGAAAAATCCTTTTCCCCCACAATGTTCAAATTTTAGTCTACAAGTTTGCATAAATAAATATATGCTTGCTTTAAACTTTTTCTCCTAAGAAATCCTATGTGATTTCTTCCTCTGTTTTTGGCATAATTATTAATAGTTTCCCTTTTTGCTCTCAAGTGTCCTGGTTTGAACAACAAATTATGTGGTCATTCCACTCATGGTTCTTGTTACTCATGTAATCATTCAATATGTAATTTAAAATACATATCTTTGGAAAACTTACTGCTCTGTGATGGAAGGTTCAAGTCAAGATTACATTTGTAAAAGTGATTTTCTGAAAAATGTACTGTCTTGCTTACCAAACAGACAGTGAATCCACCAGCAAGCCCTGATGGATGGGGGCGCTGATGATAACCTGTCATTCCTAGAACATTCTGGGCAAACCAAATGCACTTCTATGGGTACATCCTCAAGCTGCATGTTATGAAAGTGCTTGTGATGTTGGAAAACATTCATGGCTTCACTCTCTCCCAAGCGCAGATGCAGAGTTGTCTTTGTGTTTCAGGCGCCATTACGTGCATGTGGGGAGAGGTTGAATTGTCTCTTGCCACCCATGTCATGTGTGCTTGTCAAAGAACCACAGCTTCCTTTGGGAAAATGAGCTTTTTCTATGTCCCAACAGAAAATACAGCAGGGTTGTCTGGGAGCAACCACTGGGATGGCATTTTTCTGGCATGATGATTTCATTTCTCAGCCTGTCCATTTGGTGGAGGAAAAAGTTCTTTTAAACATTTAATCTGGACCTAGCCCTAGCACCATGTCAGATTGGAGAAAACATGAAACTTTGAATCCTGAATATTTCATTTCTGCTTAAACAGGTTATGATAACACTTACCTATTTTTTTCATAGAGTGATATTTGATTCATAATTCAATTGATTACTGTACGTTTTGGCAGGGAAGGAATAGAGGAATTCGTGTTATAATTAACAAAACCCAGGCATTGTAAGCATTCATCTCACTCCCCTCCCTACACCAACTTATTCTCCCCACTATGTAACTAAAAATTCATATAAAGCAGTCACACAAAACAGCCTCTGCCTTAGGTAGCTTGCTAACTTCTTAGAGGTGTAGACATGAAAAAAAAGTTGAAGAAAATGAGAATTTGATTGAAAAAATAAGTGCTAAATTAAGTTAAAAAGTGAATACTTCAGGATAGGATTTGGGATTGTTTTGATTATTCAGTCCATCTAGCAAAGAAAATCTCTGAATGCAATATTACTTTAAACCCCAATATTAGATGATTTAGACTTATAAAACCATTGGCTATAATTTTAGATGTCTGGCAGCAGTAGGGTATGAACTTTTATTAAAACATTTCCTTTAGAAAAAAAGCGTGAAATATTCATTGCTAATATTAAACCAAACGTCCTTTTATATTAAATCTGGAATTAGAATAGGATACTTTTAATTTTTGTAATGGTAGGTACATTATTCTGTAACAATAATAGCTATAGTTCAAGGGCTTTGTGGATGCTAGGTCTCTGATATATACTGTCTCATGTAATCTTACCAATCTTCTTAAGAGTTAGGTATTATTATGTTCATATTACAGATGAGGCTAGTAATTGGGTCAAAGTCACACAGTTAGTTATTGACAGAGACAGTTTTCAATGCCAGGTTTTGGTATTACCCACTGTTTTACAGAATGCAATTTGTTTACCAGGATGATCATTATTATATTTTCTTCCTAGATGTCATCATTACTTTAGTGGGAGTCACAAGTTACTGCTGACCTAACTGCTTGTCGAACACCTTTTCATTCCTTATTCAGCAGATTGTCATCATTAGACTTTATTGCACTGTTATTTCTATCACCCCTACCTCTTACTTTCCTGAAGGGTAGGTAGATATGAGACCACTCTGGCTTTCCTTGTTAAGGAAATTCGTATGTCTCTTGGTCCTGGTCTTCCAGCTTGACCTCTAATACACTAAGCGTTTGGTACCAGAGTTAACATTTTCTACCACTGACAGGAACTAGCGGCACTCATAGCTGTTCTATAAAGAAAAAACAACTCACAAATGTTATGATTCACAATATTAGAAATTACTCAACAAATAGGAAACTTTGCTTATCTATATGGTAATGTTTTTAATATAACATTAAACATGGGGCTTCCTAACCATTTGCCTTACTTAATGCCTTGCTTCCTAATTTTTTAAATTAAGGAGTACATATGTACTCCTTAAAACTGAGAAGGGGCTTCCCTGGTGGCGCAGTGGTTGAGAGTCCGCCTGCCAATGCAGGGGATACGGGTTCGTGCCCGGGACCGGGAAGATCCCACATGCCGCGGAGCGGCTGGGCCCGTGAGCCACGGCCGCTGAGCCTGCGCATCCGGAGCCTCTGCTCCGCAACGGGAGAGGCCACAACAGTGAGAGGCCCGCGTACCGCAAAAAAACAAACAAAACAAAACAAAAAAAACTGAGAAGAATGACACCTTATATTGGGAGATTTGGAGGCATAGTCTGAAGCAAGTGCTAAAATTATGAAGTTTCACAGAAATCTTGTTTTATATTAAAAACCCATATAAATATTATATTCTAATTCATTATGTATTTTAATCTTTTTATGTAAATATATTGTTTAAATACTTGGAAGGTATTCCATATTTTCTTGGGGTTTGAACAAACTGACTCATGTTTTCTGGTGATGCACATACTCCAGTTTGAAAAGTGTGAAGTTAAAGAATTTTCTCCAGGAAAATCTTGTTAGAATACTGAGCCACTCCTTCATTTATTTATTCAACAAATATTTTTTCAGTGTTCATTCTGAGTAATGACTTCTCAGGCATTGGGTACAGACTTATAGTTAATTTCATCAAGATTCTTGCTTCCATGGGTCTTATATTCAAGGGATAGTCATTAATAAATAGGTAAGCAAAAAAACAAAACAAAACCAAAAAAACCCCAACACTAATCAGTTCTATGATGAAAATAAAGGAAGATATTGTGAAAGGGAGTAAGTGGCGATTTCTTCAGACATGGTAGATTGGGAAAGACCTTTCTGGGGATGTGACATTTAAACTGACACCTGAATGATAGGAAGAAGCCAGCCATTCAAATATGTGTCACAGTAATTTCCAGGCATATAGTTGCAGGATACAGCAAAATCCTAGAGTGAGAATGAGTGTGACTTGTTCTTTTATCAGAAAAAAGCTGGTTATATAGAGAGTGAGTGGAAGGAAGGTGAATGATGAGGCAAGGGGACCAGATGTCAAAGCCTTTGTAGATTATTGTGGCCAGAGTTTGGGTTCTATTCTAAGTATGAAAGATGTCAGTGGATCTCTTGAAATGGGGGAATGACATGATCTGATTTTGCTGTGTGGAGAAAGGATTATAGAGGGTAAGAACGGAAGCAACGGTGACCAACTAGGCGGCCTGTAAAATATTATGGGTGAGAGATGACTCAGAGAGAAATAGTAGCAGTTGCTGTGATAAATTTGGGATATGTTTTAGAGATAAAGAGGAAAGGACTTATTCATTGATTAGGTGGACAAAGGCATTTGGATAAGGAGAAAATTGTCAAAGATTTTAGCCTGAACCAACTGGATGTGCCATTTGGTAAGATAGGCAGGATGATGATTTGAGGAGCAAGTGAACCAATCTCCATTTTGGGAAATTCACCTTTCAGGTGAAGAAGTCAAGTAGGGTACAGGAGTGAGAAAAAACTCAGCTGAGAGTGCTCCATAAAGAGAGAACTGCAAATATAAAATGCCAAGTATGGAATAATTTTGATGAGTTTTAGGACCATCAAGAGAGCCAGTCTATCTGGAGCATGAAGCAAGCGGGATACTGGTAAATGAGGTCACAGAGGTTGGCTACAGGCAGGATCACTCAGGACTTGAAGGTCACGCAAAAGAGTTTGGATTGTATTCTGTGACAGGAAATCATTGATGGGTTTAGCCCAAGTTACGAAGTCTGATAAACACTTTTTAAAGAATCACTCTCACTGTTATGTGATGAATTGATGGGGAAGAGGGTGGTGCAAGGAGCAAGAGTAGAAGAGGGAAAAGGAAGTCATTAGAAGGTTATCGGAGGCAGGGATGTGAGGTATCTTGTAATGTGTGGATGAGTTCTGCACAATCACACATTTTCCCACCCATGTTTTACGTGACCTATGAGCACCCTCCTGGAGAGTTATAGAGGTAAAAAATCTGTTTACAATTATATATTTTATATAAACACAAATCCTTTGTGCATAGTTTTAGTCTACACTAAATTTTCTAGAAATGCAAGTATTGTGTATATTGAAGGAAATACTGTACTTGTTCTCTACTGAACTGTGCTAATAGATGTTCACATTTGGAAAAATCAAGTCATTGACGGCAGTGTCACCTATGGTATTTAAGTGGCCAATGCCTCACATCTGTATCTACCTGCATTTGTAATTATCTTATTGATGGCTCTATGGATGAGTTCAAGCATCTGATACCAACGTGTCTTGTAGAGTAGTAGTATCCGTATATTTACATATTGGAATACATCTTACGGGACACTATACTGATTTTTTGAAAAATAGGTTACAATATTGATGAGTTTTATTTCAGAGTGATTAAACTATTGTTATGTAAAGGGAGCCATGAATCTGATAAATTGAGAACCTCAGATCTAGGTAATAGTGGATAACCCAGGAAGCTTAAGTTTCTGCTGATGACTGATGTTAAACTAGATGGAGTTAGACCTAATGGTCTCTTGGATTAATGTAATTTGCCCAAGAACACATAGCTAATTAGCCACAGATGCTGGTTTTGAACCCAGCTCAGAATGTCTCCAAAGCCCATCTTGATTATATCATACCCATCAGTGAAAAGATTTATTTTCAGAAGTTTGTTCATTGTAGTGTCCTGCTTAAATTCTTGGCCCAATGAAAATACTTTAAAGCTGTGTCTCTGCTGGTAATAAGATAAAGGTGTTAATTCAGCCAATTTAGTGATTAAAGTAATTAAATTTGGAGAGTAAGAACAGATATAGTAATTGTTTGGTCCATTATATTAAGAACAAATCCTGATTGTGGCTTTTCTTCACTTTTAGTTGTTGGGATACCTTGTAGAAAAGACTAGGTTTTATTATGGTTTCTAATTTAAACTTGAAAATATGTTTCTATTTTTTTTTTTTTTTTTTGCGGTATGCGGGCCTCTCCCTGTTGTGGCCTATCCCGTTGCGAAGCACAGGCTCCAGACGCGCAGGCTCAGCAGCCATGGCTCACGGGCCCAGCCGCTCCGCGGCATGTGGGATCTTCCCGGTCCAGGGCACGAACCCGTGTCCCCTGCATCGGCAGGCGGACTCTCAACCACTGCGCCACCAGGGAAGCCCTCTATTTGTTTTTGATTATCTTCCCCTTATCACAAATTTCTCCCATATTGGTTAGGTAAATGCTTAATGATTGTTACAAATAGAAAACACATATAGGTTTTTACTCTAAGATTTTTTTTTTAACACCTTTATTGGGGTATAATTGCTTTACAATGGTGTGTTAGTTTCTGCTTTATAACAAAGTGGATCAGTTATACATATACATATGTTCCCATATCTCTTCCCTCTTACGTCTCCCTCCCTCCCACCCTCCCTATCCCACCCCTCCAGGCGGTCATAAAGCACTGAGCTGATATCCCTGTGCTATGCGGCTGCTTCCCACTAGCTATCTACCTTACGTTTGGTAGTGTATATATGTCCATGCCTCTCTCTCGCTTTGTCACAGCTTATCCTTCCCACTCCCCATATCCTCAAGTCCATTCTCTAGTAGGTCTGTGTCTTTATTCCTGTCTTACCCCTAGGTTCTTCATGACATTTTTTTTTTTCTTAAATTCCATATATATGTGTTAGCATACGGTATTTGTCTTTCTCTTTCTGACTTACTTCACTCTGTATGACAGACTCTAGGTCTATCCACCTCATTACAAATAGCTCAATTTCGTTTCTTTTTATGGCTGAGTAATATTCCATTGTATATGTGTGCCACATCTTCTTTATCCATTCATCCGATGATGGGCACTTAGGTTGTTTCCATCTCCGGGCTATTGTAAATAGAGCTGCAATGAACATTTTGGTACATGACTCTTTTTGAATTATGGTTTTCTCAGGGTATATGCCCAGTAGTGGGATTGCTGGGTCATATGGTAGTTCTATTTTTAGTTTTTTAAGGAACCTCCATACTGTTCTCCATAGTGGCTGAACCAATTCACATTCCCACCAGCAGTGCAAGAGTGTTCCCTTTTCTCCACACCCTCTCCAGCATTTATTGTTTCTAGATTTTTTGATGATGGCCATTCTGACTGGTGTGAGATGATATCTCATTGTAGTTTTGATTTGCATTTCTCTAATGATTAATGATGTTGAGCATTCTTTCATGTGTTTGTTGGCAGTCTGTATATCTTCTGTGGAGAAATGTCTGTTTAGGTCTTCTGCCCATTTTTGGATTGGGTTGTTTGTTTTTTTGTTATTGAGCTGCATGAGCTGCTTGTATATTTTGGAGATTGATCCTTTGTCAGTTGCTTCATTTGTAAATATTGTCTCCCATTCTGAGGGTTGTCTTTTGGTCTTATTTATGGTTTCCTTTGCTGTGCAAAAGCTTTGAAGTTTCATTAGGTCCCATTTGTTTATTTTTGTTTTTATTTCCATTTCTCTAGGAGGTGGGTCAAAAAGGATCTTGCTGTGATTTATGTCATAGAGTGTTCTGCCTATGTTTTCCTCTAAGAGTTTGATAGTGTCTGGCCTTACATTTAGGTCTTTAATCCATTTTGAGCTTAATTTTGTGTATGGTGTTAAGGAGTGATCTAATTTCATACTTTTACATGTACCTGACTCTAAGGTTTTAAAACTGATACTTGTTTAGTAGAAAAGCTGCTCAGTTTTTATCCCTGATTTTCCCTTTGTTTATAGAAATTCACCTAATAAAATATTCATTTTAGTGTCAATGTTTTATCTTATGAAGTACCAACAATATTATTATCCTGTAGAAGAATAACTGAGAAGGAATTAACTAAGCAGTAACTGTCATGTAAAAAAGTAATTTTTAACAGTTATGAATATATTGAATATATTGTTGAGTATATCAACAATATTTTATTATTGTATCAAAGGGGTTTTTGATAGGGTTTTGACAATGGGAAAAATAGAAGTTAAAAAACGAAATCTGTCTTCTTCTATTTGGGCCATTTTGCATTGGAAATTGACCTGGTATTAAAAAAATGATTTTTAACATTTCACCTTTATTATGAGGCAATGAATAGCTTGGATCCACAGCATCATAGGAGATTTCTTAATCTTCATGATGCACCTTGCTCTTCACAGTGATTTGTGTCTGGCTTTGTCTTATGGTTAGAAAGGGAAGATCCACTTACTTACTGTGTTGAAGATATAAAAGAAATTAATTATACTGCCTGTGGTTACTATCTGCACAGAATCAAATTACTTGGTTTAGGAAATATTTCATCTGTTAAAAATCCAATGTGGACCAGAGATACTGCGCCTCAACCAAATAAATGGTAAAACCTCAAGATAAATTTACTTTTCATTACTCTGCCTGTGAAAGACAGGGCAGCACATGTCCAAAAGCTCTCCAGTGAGGCGTCTGAGAAACTGTCATCCTTTCTTTACCAAAATGAATTGTAAACTATTCCTATTTAGGATCCTGTATGAGTGGTTTGAATGTTACTTAACAAGCATAGGGCTGTGGAGTAGCGTTGCATACTGTCTAAGAAGATTTCTATGACTTCTATTTATCTTTTGCATCAGTATTTGACAGGTAACAAATGAAATTGCTTTTCTAAAGTTAAATCCAGCTTCATTTCTGTCTTTCACCCATAGAGGATGAAACATTATTTGCTTCTTAGACAGTTCCTGTACTCTATCGTCTTTCATTACTTTTATAAGTTCTGTCATAAATCCTTTAGTTCTTTAGCCATGGCTTCTAACTGCCTATTATAGAGATAAGTGTCTGGGTTTGATAATATAAAATCCTCAAATATTACCTTACCTTCAATTAAAAAGTACTTTAAAAACAGCATTAGGGTATGATATTGTCTTTCATTTCTCTGTTGTATTTGCCTTCTCATATAGTTTTGGTTCTTTATGACCATGAAGAACAGTGTTCGTAGAGCATTTTGGTCGCCTCTTTTCACTGAGGTCCAGCCCGGAACACCTGCCTTCTGCACACCGTCACCTGGATGTCCCACAACACCTTAAACTTAACTCGAATGCTGTTCCTTCCTCTGCTTGCTCTATTATAGAGGTTGGCAGATTATGGTCCTTGGGCCAAATCTATCTCACTGCCTGTTTTTGCATGGCCTTTCAGAAAGGTGAGAATAATTTTCACATCTTTAAAAGAAAATGAAAATATTTCATGATGTGAAAATTAGATGAAATTCAGATATCTATATCCATAAAATGTTTTATTGGAATACAGCCACACTTATTTGTTTACGTATTGCCTATGGCTGCCTTTGTGCTTCAGTAGCAGAAAGGAGTAGTTGTGTTGAAGACGGTCTGGCTCTCAAAGGCTTAAAATAACCTACGCTATCTGGCCCTTTACAGAAAAAGTTTGCTGACTTCTACTCTATTTGAATGGAAATTTCACCACTCTCTCAACTCTTAATCTCCCAATATCAAAACCTCTGAATTATCTTCCAGCCTTTCCTCTTATTCAGATGCATATCCTATTGATGTATATAAGGAATATCTCCAGACCAGACTCCTCTTCTTTATTCTATTTCTACAACTTTAGCATATAGGTCCTTACTGTCTGTTTCCTAGACAACTGCAATATTTCTTCTTAACCCCAGTTTCTCTCTAATAAAATTCAAATTCTGTTAGTATCAAAGCTATCGTGTGAAAATCAATAGATTAGGTCATTTCACTCCCCTATTAAAGGTGGCATTGGGACCCTGCTTCCCACAGAATTAAGTCCAAGCTCCTTATCATTGTAACAAATCCCTTCATTCATTGGCCCTGACTTTTTCTCCAGTTTCATCTCCGTTGGCTGCCTGTACCCTCCACTCCCACCCTTGCATCCTAAATTCCCACAACACAGTACTTCTTATTGTCCTCCTGATATGTTGCTGCCTTTCATGCCTCTCTGCCTTTGTAATGCAGCTGCCTTTTTCTTTACTGCCCTTTTACTACTTTCTAAATAGCAAACTTGAATTAAATTTTTGAGACTCAGCTTAAATGTCACATTTAAAAATCCTTTTTTAGAGCCTTCAGGTAAAGTTAATTGTTCTCCCACTTCCACTTCTTTTGTGGTGTCATCATCTGCATAGATATCAGAGCTCTTTCTCACTTTTGTATCCTAGAACCTAGAATTTCTTATAAAGAAGATAGTAAATATTTGCTGGCTGAATAAATAAGTGCTCATACTTTTAGAGAGATTCTTCAGTTTAATTTAGCAGATCTAAAATTATAAAATAATAACAATCAAGTCTGTTAATTCTATCTGGTCTGGAATGAAACTTTGAATCTTGTGAGTGGTTCCCCAAAAGTCTCTGATAGGCATCTCCAATTGTTGTAGTTCTCCCTGTTTAATTTTGTGGTTTCTTAACTTGCAAAGTTATTGAATCAAGTGCATCAATTTATCTATTAACTATTTCCTTCCCAAATAACTATTTATGACCTCAATGTATCATGAAAAGAAAGTCTTTTCTATACCAAATTTGCTATTTATTTTAAGTTGGCCTACTATTTACTTATTTATTTTTACTATTTCTGTAAGCAATAGTTAAATTTTCAAATTCAGCTTTCAGGAGGAGCAGGTTATACATAAACAGTTTGTGTCTATGTTTCAATTAGTCAAACTGGCCGTTTGTTTGGAGAATTAACTAAGCTCCTCATATCCTATCTTTCTCCCCTGGTACTGTCTTTGGATTCACATTACTGTTTGTTAGCATCTTCATAGAAGGCTAGACATGGAACTTACCTATTTTGCATGTGCCCTGTAAAGACTGGTTAAATGGGAAAGAATATAAAACCATCTAAAAGAAGATTTTAAGATTATCTATAAGTTTAATTCATCTATATTTTCCTGGCTCCATTTAGTATGGATAATAATAATGAGACAAGCTTATGATTATATAGCACTCTATACATATTCAGAGTGCTTTCACCTACATTATGCCTCCTGGAAGGAAAGCATTGGTGGTATTGTTACAGTGATTTTTTCAAGTAAAACTGATGCTCAGAAAGTTGAAATTACCTGCTAAAATTCTTACAGTTTGTTAGCAACGTGGCTGAGGCTAAAACCTAGTTCCTGAACCAATGTAATTTTTCTGTGATTTTGTTTTCTTCATATAAAATACATACTTATTATCAAGCTGTTGTCTCTTGGTTCTAAAGCTACCCTTCCATACTCTGATTTGTACCGGGGCTAAGACTTTGCAGAGTTCTGTTCTCTACCAGTTGGCTTCTTGTTGGGTTCTGCCAACATGGAGTACATGGGGGAGACTGGATATTAGGAGAGTAATATTCTGCTTGCTGTTCTTGTCAGCATATAGCTAGCAACAGAAGTTGAATAGAAGCTTCTTTCGGCCTTCCCAGAACCAATCACATTATATCTCCTCAGGACTACCAGCACCAGTAGGGCAGTGCCTCTGTTCAGCTCTCTGAGTCTCTAGTCCCTCCTATTACCTTCTAACTTCTGATAACCACAACCCATGCTCTCGATATCTCTAGCCTTAGAGGTGGTAGCTGCTTTTTATAATTATTTGTCCATGTTGCTTTAGTGTTCCCTTTGTGCTTTTGTAGTCCTTCAATACCTATGAAACCAGTCCCCCATGCTGTTGGCTCTCTTTGGAAATACTTGGTTTAGTTTTGGTTTTCCTGACAAAATGCTGCATGACAGACATTCCTTTCTCTGCCAGGATGGCAAACCTAAATTAGAATTATAGCCCTAGAAAAACTGCAGATCAGTGCCACTATCAAAAACTTGAAATGTGCAGGGGTAGTGATTTCCATTATACCCTCATTGAATTCACTTGGTTGCACTTTGAAGAAGATAGACGTATCTTAGAGAATTACTGTGGATTATCTTAAATATAACCAGGCAGTGATTCCAATTGCAGCTGCGGTTCCAGATGTGGTTTCTTTACTGAAGCAAATCAACACGGCTCCTTGGACCTGGTGCAAAACTGTTAATCTGGAAAATGCTTTTGTCTCTGTAACAATTTGCAAAGATCACCAGCAGTGTGCTTATTTACTTTTACCTAACAAGATCAACAGTCCTTCTTCACAGTACTGTCTTAGGGTTGTGTTGACACACCTTCTCTCTGCCTTAATTTAGTCCTCAAAGATGATGGTGGCACAAAGCTTGGTTGGCTAATTTGGATTTGGGAGACAGCACATATCACAACTGAGCATGCTGATCCATCATGTTTGTTGAGTAACTCAAAGCATAGCAAGGAAATGCTATCCATTATTGCATACTGTCCTTTGGCCACCAAGTCAATGACTATCACGTCAGTGGTTCTTAATACATATTCAGTGACTGAATGGAATATGCCCCTCTTTCTATTTTTTTCCACTATATTGAATCATAATGCTGTTGAGGTTCGTAGGTCAATTTGAATAATGATAGTGAAGCAGTGTGACATGTGAGAGACTTAGTCAAAGGCCTAACTCTGGGATTTGTTAGCTGTGTGACCATGAGAAAGTCAGTTAATCTCCCTGAGCCTCAGTTTCTTCTTTTCTAAGAGGAGGCTTCTTTTAACATTGTAATTCTACTGTTTCATGATTTACTCCAAACAATAAATAAATTGTATTATAGAAACAATTAACTTAAAAAATGTCCTTTCTTATTATTTTTACATAGTTTAGAATAATTGCTTCAATATTGCAAATGAAAGATTTTTTCTTTTGAAGATGATCAATGGTTGAAACTTTGCTTGGATAGAAACTATAAATCTTTAAATAATTTAATATGCATTCATATATATGAATATGCAAATTTTAAATTGAATTAATTTGAAACTGAAAATATTTATAGCATGCTATCACAAAGATTCCTCACACATTTTGAATCACTATAGTGACAAACAACCGAATCAGTCTATCAAGAACTCTTAATTTTTTTCTTCACTCAGAAAAAATCATCACATATGTGGAACTTAACGCCTATTAGTTCATTCAGCTGATATGAAGTAAGATATGTTGTTCACCCTTTACTCACGTAGGTGTTTTAAATTTTGCCTTTGGGTCAAGGTAGATGTTAATGTGTACCGGGAATGCATGTTTTTATACTTCACTAATAAAATTACTTTATTTTTTTGCGGTACGTGGGCCTCTCGCTTCTGTGGCCTCTCCCGCTGCGGAGCTCAGGCTCCGGACGCGCAGGCTCAGCGGCCATGGCTCACGGGCCCAGCCGCTCCGCGGCATGTGGGATCTTCCCCGACGGGAGCACGAACCCGTGTCCCCTGCATCGGCAGGCGGACTCTCAGCCACTGCGCCACCAGGGAAGCCCTAAGATTACTTTTATAGAAGTGATTACTAAATGATATTATAATATCAGGATCCCATGGACCAGCAGCCTTGGCCTTACCCAAAAGCTTATTAGAAATTCAGAATCATAGGTTCCAACTGTAGATATTCTGAGTCAGAATTTGCCTTTTAATCAGATCCCGTGATGGTCCATATGCACGTTAAAGTGTGAGAAGCAGGACATCACCCAGTGGTGTCTTCTTTATGAGATTCCTCATAAAATTATTTTATCATAAAATAATAATAAAATTATTATTATGAGTACACATAATCAAGGAATAAACCTGTGCATCTCCAAAACAAGAGATTTTTGTTATAGTTGTTTTTCAATCTTTTGAATGCTACGAACTTTGTGATCGATCCCATTTTCCTCTCTGCCTTGGCCACATCATGTAGTCCATGTTACATCTGTTGAGCACTGCGTCATGGCCTCTTTGCAAGTACCTTTCTTATCCTTTTGCTTGTTCATTTGTATGCCATCCACATTTTCCCTTTGCCTGGATACTTTCAATTAAAAAAAAATGTCATGTGGTTTATTGAGTGCTTCAAATCCTTTGTGGAATGAGGTAAAGTAAAAAGAAAGAAACCAACGTAAACAGTCTAAATATTTCCAGGATTTGTTATATGATTTAAGCATTGCAAACCTAGACACTTCCTTCTTCGCCACCTACCCTTCTGAGCATCATAATTAATGTTCAGTATGAAGATCCTGAGATACTCTGGGGGGTACAGTTATCAGAGAAGTATTAATTATACTCAGCACACTATACTGTATTTACTGAGCCAGAAACATGGATTAATGTGTTTTATAAAGATTTTAAACAAGAGTGGAAAACCCAAAAGATTTCTGACTAAATGAGAACATTCACTTCAATTAAAACATCCCATTTTGTGAGCACACTGGTGAATATCAGGCTTTTTATAGACAAATTATTTTTCTATTTTTTTTAACTGGATTCAATCATTATCTAGGAATTTAGAAATCATTTACATCAAACATGTACTGATAAAACAAGTAGCAGGTAAATTCTGAGATAGTGTCAGGCTATATATTTTTACCAGCAGGCAGCCAAACAGTTGAACTTACTGCCTCAGGAAGCCGCTGAACTGACTATTGTGGCTGAATAATTTTATGACCAGTATTAAGGGTCACACGTTATATATGCTAAGAGAGGGGTAATCAAATATTATGCTTCGGGGCATAAATTAATCACTGTAGGGGTTAAAAAAGAATCTTCTTTGCCCTATGAAGAGAATTGAATAATTAGGCTGTATTGATGTTTTTAGAGCCTTCTTAAGTATCAGCATTGGTTTTAAGAACAATTCTGGGACTTTGTAGGGTGGGTGTTTGAGCTCTTGATTAGAAGAGGAGGGTGCTGCCAGTTGAGCAGTTCATTCTGGCAGGCAGACAGGTTGGGCAGCTTCCTGATGCCACACTGTTCAACTTGATTTTCATTAAAATCTCAAAGTTCCTGCTGTTAAAATGTCTCCAGGCAGCTGGGGCAAATGAGCCTCCTTGCCTACCTGCCTATCTTGAGGTGGATTTTTATCTGTTAATCAAGCCTCCTTGTAAGGTGGTGGTGGGAGGGTAGAGTGGTTTACTAATGTGGGAGGTTCATTCTCTCTCTTCTACAAGTCACATTTTACATTTTAAAAAGGCACATTTCTCTAACATTGGGGAATTAAACCTTGTTTTTTTTTTTGTTGTTGTTTTTTTCAGTAAAACAGGCTCAAGGGGAAACTTGTTAATCAAATGGCATTAGAGGTCAAGTGTGATCAACTGCCAAACAAATAAATCTTTGCAGGTTTGCCTACGTGGTTACTGAACGAAGCATGTCAAACATGGTTTGTGATAATGCAAGGATACTGTATTCCATGGGAAATAAATTTTATTTCCTGTATCCTGCTGCTACCCACCCCCCATATTCAGCAGTTTTAAATTTAGATAAAGCAAAATAACTTTCAAGTCATATCCCAGGAGTGTTTCTAGTAAAAGGAAATCTGAAGAATGAATCATTTCCAAATAATGACTGCATATGAGCGACCTTGATACTCAATACTCCTAGAGATGAAAACCAAAACTTTATTGACATACCTATTTATTGACTCCACTAGCCTTGCAGATGTTTGAATATTTAGTTTGCTTTGCCTTTCTCTGTTTTCACTTTGAAACCAGTCAAATATTATTGTGTGGCTAGTCCAGCAGTGGGTTAAATGTATTTACTTATAATGCAAAATATTATGATTTTCCGTCAAAGGATTTACTGTATTTTTCCTATAAGCCTGACACTGAGGCAGGCGTGGAAGTTGAAATGAAGGCAGCAACTTTTCCCTTTAGATGCTATAATCTGATTGGGGTCATAGGACAGACCACTACATACGGTTAAGTCATGTTATTATTATTATTATCATTACTGGCCACACCGCGTGGCTTGCAGTATCTTAGTTCCCTGACCAGGGATCGAACCCATGCCCCCTGCAGTGAAAGTGCGGAGTCCTAACCACTGGACTGCCAGAGAATTCCCAGTTAAGTCATATTATTGTCAGGTTAAGTGTCAATGAGATCTATGTATGTTCAGGAGAAGAGATATCAGCATGGTCTGGCATGATTCAAGACAGGGAGCAAGACTGCCTCTGGGCCTGAAGAGTATGTATATTTCGTAGGGGTATAGGAAAAGGGGTACTGTGTATGAGCATGAGAGTGTGCATGGACGTGTGTTCATGTGTAGGGACATGCACGTAGTGGGGGATGCAGATTGCTGCAGAATGAACAAAGACTTAAATTCAAGAAGGAGCAAAGAATGAACTGGGAAGGACCGGGATATGTTTTGATGATAATAGGGAACACGCTTAGGTAGATAGAGAGGAGTCTGATCCTTGAAGAACTTGAATGCCAGGCTAAATAATATCTTACAGAGATTAGGAGACCATTGACTTTTCTGAGTAGATAATTGGCATGTTGAAAGCATATTTTGGGAAGAATAATATGGTTACAGTATAAAAAGTGAATTTGAGCAGACAGGGGCTGGGGTCAGGGATACTGGTTTGAGTGAATTCCAGTCCTGAGACAGTTGTTTATATTATTTGCCATTCATTTTCTGGTTTCACAACCAGAAAGTCTACTTGATCATATTTTTGTTGTTGTTGTTGTTTATTTTCTTTTCTTTTTCTGAAAGCTCAGTGTTGTCCTTTGCCAAAAGAGAGATGAGAGGTCAGGTTTGATTTACTGAATGTGTGCTAATGTGACCACAGCACTGGTATTGCCTATTAGGTACTAGATTCAACTATCTTTACGTTTAGGTTGACAGTGAACACAATTAAGTATGCATCCCTAAATCGATGTTAAATTCAGTATGCTTAATTTCAGGATCAATTCCCTCTGTCTCTTCTTTTTTTTCAGCAAAATATCCAACATTTTTACAAGGCTTGTTTTCCTGAAATAAGCATATATTAAATATCTCATCTAGGTAATAAATCTTTGTGTCAGCAGCTATCATAATCTCACCAGATTTCATATTGTTACATTTTCATGACATTCTAAGGTAGCAAAGTAAATCAACTGCTCAGACAAACGAGCAGTTCAAACTCCTTCGAAAAGTCTGTCAATATTGGTAGAGTGCCCACTGAATAAGAATTCTTCCCTCTGTGCCTTGGGAAGATACAAAGTGTTAAATGAGCAGTCTGCCCTTGGTAAGACTGCAACAGAATGAGGGAAGAAGGAAAAGCACAAATTAAAAATTAAACTAAAACCTAAAAAGACCCCTAAAATAGGAATAGCTTGGATCAAATAATTACTCTGTACCAGACACACAAACATCTCACGTCACAAACATCTAACTTACTTCTTGTATCAGCCCTGTGGATTATAGTATTAGAATTCCTAATTTTGCAGATAAGGAATCTAAGGCCCAGAATGGTTAGCTATCTTGTTCATGGTCACACAATGGCAGAGCCAGAATTTAAACGTGTGGCTCTCTAACTTTTGAGCCAGGTTTCTTTTCAGGCTGCTGTAATTAGTTATGAGAAGGCAAAAAATGCCAAAGTTATTGTCTTTTAATTCCAAGTAGAGTGATTGGGGAAGGCTATATAGAGTCATAATTTGAAGTCATGAAAAAGAAAGTAACACAGATTAGGAAAGAGTCTTCAGGAGAACATTCAGATCGGGAAAATGGTAGACTTGTAATCAGAATACAACAGGCTACAAGTGTGGGGCAGTATACAGGAATAGTGAGCTGAGGTGACTGATGGAGGAAGATGTGTCCCCAAATTAAATGCATTACTAGGACTTGAAATCCTGCTTATAATATTTAGTGCTGGGCACGTATAATGTGATTGACATATGCATATTGAGGTGATGGTGACTTGTGGTGCTGAGCGCTGATGTGGGTTTATGCGGTGAAGACAACAAAGGGGGAAAGCAGACAGCGAGACAGACTGGGCCTCTCTAGATGTTAACCTCAAATCATTCTCTAACACTTTCCTCACAGTAGTAAAGTAGTGTGAGTGTCGGGTGACTTCAGCCTCCTCTTTTCCATATCACACACCCCCAAACGTCAGGAAGCCCTTTTATGTCATTTCCCCTTCAAGGCAGCTCTGAATATAACATTAATCTAAGGTAGATAGCTAGTGGGAAGCAGCCGCATGGCACAGGGATATTGGCTCGGTGCTTTGTGACAGCCTGGAGGGGTGGGATAGGGAGGGAGGGAGGGAGGGAGACGCAAGAGGGAAGACATATGGGAACATATGTTTATGTATGACTGATTTCACTTTGTTATAAAGCAGAAACTAACACACCATTGTAAAGCAATTATACCCCAATAAAGATGTTTAAAAAAAAAAAAAGATTAAAAAAAAAAAAAGTACCAGGGAAGGGAATTGAGCTAATATAATTTTTCCAAACCCTAAGCTGTGGGATTAGGATTAATGGATTTAAAAAAAAAAAAAAACAAAAAACAAAAACCAAAGGACCAACATTGTTTCATAATCTCATGAAAGGGTTAGTTTAAGAAAAATATTTACTTAGAAAATTTATAACTAAACATAATTGAGTAGATTTTGATCCAGTTTATTTTATCAGATAGCAATAATTCAGAAGAATTATACCAATGCATTATAGAAGTATAACTAGTAAAGAAAGTATATTTCTGTGCTTTCCATTGCCTTTTAGCCATTCTGAATTCCTTGGCCTTTGGAGATAAATGAGTACTGTTGAGATACACAGTTGACCCTTGAACGACATGGGTTTGAACTTTTCAGGTCCATGTATTTGCAGATTTTTTTCAGTAGTAGATATTATAGTACCACTCCATCTGTGGTTGGTTGAAACCACGGATGTGGAGGAACTGCAAATGTGGAGGGCCTACTACAAGGTCTATGGGGATTTTTGGGGTTTTTTTGGCCACAGCACAGGGTATGTGGGATCTTAGTTCCCCAACCAGGGATCAAACCCGCACCCCCTGCAGTGGAAGCATGGAGTCTTAACCACCCATGGAGTCTTAACCACCAAACCACCAGGGAAGTCCCTCTGTGGGGATTTTTGACTACACTGAGGATCTGCCCCTAACCCTCATGGTATTCAAGGATAACCTGTATTTGTGTTGTAGGCTGATGAATGGTGAACTGTAACTGATGAAGAAAAGAGGATGGATATTCAGCTAGTAGGCACCAGTGTTAAACTATTTAAATACTTATGTATTAATTGGTAAATAGCCACTGTCCTGAGCCATTAGAGTGTCCCCCATACTTCTCTCTGCTATTCTGGGCATTCTGGCCACTCTAGCCTCTGGCCCTTCCCCCCAAGACAATTCCTTCCCCTCCCTAAAGTCCAGCACCTGAAGAGTTGACTAGCACAGAAGGAAGGCTCCGGGACACTGTCAGGTGCCCCAGCACTCATCCTGGTGCTGATACAGTTGTTAACGATTTAACACGCCAAGGTAATTGGTTGAACGTGATAGGAAAGGTAGCCATTTCTTCTCTTCCTCAAGTTTTCTTATTCTTACATCTTTCTCCCTATGTTTCTCCTCCATTCATAGGCTCCCAAGGGAGCATAAAAGTACGACTTTGGAAATGATATATCCTTTCTCTTGAATTAAGGATACCTCCAGGTATACTCATTTCCTATCTTCTTGCCTTATTTTATGCTACCACTTGTGAATACGATTGAATAATGGCAAACATTTTGCTTTTTACAACATTTATGTCTAGTTTTAAATGGATTTGAGAATAATGGATTCTAGATTTCCCTAATAAATGTTAAACTATAAAATTAAAAAACTGGATCATGTGTGTATGTATATGTGTGTGTGTACAGACACAAAAAAACCCCATATTGATGTGTGTGTGTACTTACACACACACACACACATATAAACATATTCAGGGTTTATTTAAAAAGTCGTAACTCGTAATACTTAATAATATATTAATGTATTCCTGGCACGATATTTCTTTAGGTGCTTATAACATTTCTTATAATGCGACAGTGTTATTCCTTTGCATTTCTTCTTGAAGCGCATTTGCCCTCTCTCAAAACAGAGTATTTATGTAGTCATATTCAATGTGAAAAGGGGATCTTTCTTTGCACATATTATATGTAAAACAGGCATGAACTCAGCTTTTGATTAAAACGTAGTTGTGTGACCTTCTAGCTCAGCTTTAATTGCATTTAAAATTCCTTTCTGCACCTGTACTGAAGATTGCAAACCAATATTAATAAAGTAGGCTTAGAGCAGTGCAGCACCTAAGCAATAGGTTCTTGACAAAAGTTATTTACCTAACTAGAGTTTCATTTCAAAGTTAACATGTTTCTGTGCTACTTGAATAAAGCACTCATCTGAAAACTCTGTTAGACACTTTAACCCAATTTAATTTATTCCCTGAAAGTTTAATCGCCTGCTGACAAGAGTAGTTACAAATTTTCCAGAGTCACAATCCACTGAAGTGAAAAATGTTTAATGACATCATAGGTACTGAGCTTCAAGAGTTTAGTTAAAAATCTTCAAAATGTAAAACAGGGGGCAAGAGTTAATAGGATATTTTATATAGTTATATTTCAATCCTATTACAAATCTTTCTAAAGTCCCTTACATCTCTACCATTAAAGCTATGCAAAATGAGTTACTTAGACATCTCCAGGGAGCAGGGAAGGAAAAAAAAGACAAAAATTTTAAACCATAAAAGCAAATCTCTTCTGAGCTTTGACATTTAAGTGGCCCATTCAGTCATTTTACATTTTATAAAACCCTCTTTGTAATCACAGTGACCAAACAAAGCAAGTATTAGGTGCCAACCATCTACAGTATTCTGTGCAAGTATACAAGAAAGCAGCCCAAAAGTGCACAACATGGAATGCTTTGGCACCCATGTAACAAACCCCGACTTGGTTTTATACAGTTAAATTATGCAATAGAAGTCTATTTATCGGTTATTAAAATATTTTTGGTCTGACTGCCAGAGAGTGAGGATAAAAACAGGGGAGGAGAGAAAGTAAATCTGAATTGACTTTGTTTTTGGCACAGTAGAAAGCAGTTGGGTTCTCTTTATAGTTTCCTAAAAATCTAATTATTCATTTGGCAGTTGTACCTCTATAGCGCAACTGGATAGTTGTTTTAAAATATGCAAAGCACAGATTTCAGATTTAATAGGAGATAATGACCGCTTTATAGCCTGTCAGGTCATGGCCTATTTGGCCTAGTTACAGAGATATTGCTTCATGGTTCAGTGCTTGAGAGCTGATGATGGCTCCAGGAGAACAAAGGTGTCGTTGACATAATAGAAAGTAAGGGTTTCTCTGGAACTCTAATGGGATGCTCTGTAAAGAATACATCAAAAATGTCATGGAGGGCTTCCCTGGTGGCGCAGTGGTTGAGAGTCTGCCTGCCGATGCAGGGGACATGGGTTCGTGCCCCGGTCCGGGAAGATCCCACATGCCGCGGACGCGGCTGGGCCCGTGAGCCATGGCCACTGAGCCTGCGCGTCCGGAGACTGTGCTCCGCAAAGGGAGAGGCTACAACAGTGAGAGGCCCGCGTATCGGGGAAAAAAAAAGAAAATGTCATGGATTAGATAGTACAACTCTGATGGGGGCATTGGGTGGTATTTCTCTATACTGTATCATTAAAAAGAAAGAAAGGAAGGAAGACAAAGAAACAAAGAAAAGAGAAAGGAAGGAAGGGAGGAAGGAAGGAAGGAAGGAAAAGAAAATTTTAAAAATCTACAGTTTAAATCAAGTTTCTTTGTAAAGTCATAATTTCACATTCTAAAACTAGGATCATTAGTGAAAATCATATTGCGCTTGGAGTATTACCACTTCAAGGGAATAACAGTGCACTGGTTGCCAGAATGACTTGGGATGTCACCATTTAGGCAATTCCCATGGACAAGGGCATCTGCCTTAAGAGCTGGGATGAGAGCCTATGGCCTGGCTCCAGAGCCCCTGCTTTTACCACTACTCCAAGATACCTAAAATGTACAGTTTTTTTCTACATGACGTTAAATTATGGAAATTAGACTCTTCTATACAAAATAACCACACGGATCAATGTAACTATCTGGATGAGTTTAAAAAACACCAAATCACAGCAAGTATTATTAACAACTACCATTTATTGAGAAGAAATATTCACATACATTGTTTCTAATTCTCAAAATAATGCTGGGGCAAGGTATTCATATCAATTATAATGAGAAAATTGAGGTTTAAGAGATTATTGCTTTGAAATTAACTGAGTGTCTGTATACCCGAGTACCTGGTGGGTAATGAACAGTGATATGCTAGTCAGCTCTTTTGGAAGAATGATGATTCAAGTATTACTTGAAGTTCTACATACAGGGTTGAAGCATGAGGATACCTCTACTTGGTCAAGGTCAATTGGCTCATGCCCATTCAAGGAACTGAATGACCATGTATACTCTTGATAAATAGCAGTACATTGTGGTAACAGCAGAGCAATCTGGGGTTTTTGACACAGAATCTGAATGTTGCTTCTTGGATGTGTGATTCGAAGGAAGTCTCTTTGCCAGAGACTTAGGGTCTTAGTTTCCTGCAACCTATCATTGGATTATTGGTATCAACATCCCAGGGAGGTTGTCAGAGCTCAATCTACTCATATAACATACTAGTTTTTGATTGGAAAGTAAATACTATGCAAATATTACTTTAAAAATCCTTCTGACTTAAAAGAATGTCAGCCTCAGATTGATTAGTTAATCCAGGAAACAGGTTTTTTTTTTTTAAACTTTAGCTTCATTTAAACAAAATGTGAAATGAAAGAGCCATAAAATGACAAAATTAAATGAGTTTATTATCAAAAATAGTAAAACAATTATATGTAATGCAAATTAATTATCTGTAAAATTATATTAAATAGTCCAAATGACTTGCAAGGCTATGATTTAGCATAGTACAATAATATTATTCTCTCTACAACTACTCAAAGCATTGCTTCCTTCACTGTCAAATCCAGGAACACTCTTTTCCCATTATCGTCTTTGTCAGTCGAAAGCTCTAGAACTTCATTATAAAGTGATTTGCAGCACACAAACCCAAACTGAGGAATATTTCACAAATTAAGTAGCCTATAATGTTTACATTTTACAAAAATGTAAAGGACAAGAAACAGAAAGAAAGGCTACTGAATGGCCATAAGAACTAAATGCAATGCATGACAGTGGATTGGACCAGAAAAATTAGTAAGTGTAAAGGGTATTGTTGGGACAATTTGATATTGACTATAGATTAAATTATAGTAAAGTATCAAGGTTAATTTTTTTTGATAGCTGTATTATGTGTATATAAGAAAATGTAATATTTCTCAGGAATTACTTTAGAACTTCTTTAAGAGTAAATTGGCATGCTGTCTCCAACTTACTCTGAAAATGGCCTAGACGCACAGAAATATAGATAACGCACACGTGTACATATAAACGTGTACATATATACATGTACATATAAATATACATGTGTATATAAATGAAAGAGAGAGAAAGCAATAAAATGATGTGTGATCAAATGGAATTAATTGGTGAATCTGGGTAAAGAGTGTATGGAAGTTTCTTGCAACTTTCTGTAAGTTGGAAATTATATTGAAATTTTTAAATTACAAAACTATATAAACATAAATACTGTTTTCTGTGCAGATTCCAACTAAGATAGATCATGCTTGCAGTCTGTCTAAAGAACCAAGATTACTTAGCAAAAGATGATTTCACTTGTAAATACATTTCTTGACTGTTTAAACCAGCCTCCACTTTGAGAAAAAAACATATATCTCACACCTTCCTTTAACATTATGTCAAACTATGAAATAAATATTCTGACTAGAAGCAAATCAATGATACACTTGGAATAAGTTTTTTAATACAGTACACATTCCAACACCCCCACTACCAATTCTGCTATAATCCTCAGTATATATTACAGCTCACGTTACCCTGGCTTTACTTTAGTAATCTCTTTTGGGAATCACTGACTTTCAGGGCTCCTAACAGGAGGGCAGCTCGAAAGTAGTAGGACCTTATCTATAAGAGAGTCTAAAGTACTGATGTAGGTTATCTAGAATGAGCAGACATACAGATTTAGACTGAGTACAATAACTTCCCTGAGGTTAATTTTTTAAAATTAAAAAAAATCATGGTTATTTAACAAATGCTTGCTGATGGACTTATAGAAGAGAGAATCTGACAAACTTTTGCTTTAACTTTGCTTTTTTTTAAAAAAAATAATAAGTCTTCTGAAAATAGGAACTGACAAATTTTTTGGAAACAAATATAAAGCACTTTCTCTTTTAGAGACTAAAGAATAACTCCCTCTGTGTTATCATTTGCTTAACTGAAAACCTATGACAACTGTTTGCTCGTTTTGATTCTCTCTCCCCTCAGAGCAGTCACTGTTCAGACTTAAGTCTCAGGAGGTCTGAGCATAGGTTTGTGCACATAGTCAATCCAGGAGACTCCAAGCTGTAATTGAGATACACTCACTGGGTTAGTGCCTCTTTGTTTCAGGGTTAGCAAACGATGGCAAATTTCCATAGTATCCCCTCCTTCCACAAAATTAAGAGCAAAGATAAGCCAGTTCCTTATTTTGAAGTTGACACCCTGATTTCCAGTTTCAGTAAACTCTGGAGGAGACATAAGGTACCAGCTCTTATGGAAACTTTAGAACTCAAGAAGAGTGGACTGAATACTAGGAAACCTTCACTATAGTTTTAACTCTGCCCGTAACCACCGTGGGAACTTTAGGTGAGTTACTTCAGCTCTATGGGACTCAGCTTCCTAAGTCATGAAATTATTTTCAAGGTCCCTTTTAGCTTCAGATGTTTTGTGATTCTAACTCTCAACAATCATGGATTTTAGTGATATAGACAAAAAGCAGAAATGTCACAGTTGTACTGTATTTATACTCTGTCAACTCTAGTGTAAAGCCAAACATTCCTGTAAGACTCGTATTTTTTAATAACAATTTAATTTGTACTGTTAATGAACATTTTTATAGCTCCATTTGAGCCTTTGCAAACACATCCATAAAACTGGTTGTATTGCTTCAAGTTTATAAAACCCCACTGCATTTTCCAAGAAAGTGGGCATTTATGCAAAGAAATAGCCTAACACATGCCTAACTGCCTATTTCAATTATTATTTGTCAATACAGTATCCACTTGAATAGTGCAAACATAATGCCCCCGGAAAGTCTGGCAGATTCCTGTTGAAGGAACCTCTGCTCTTAGAATCCCATCAGCATTTTCTTTCATTTCTGTCTTAGCATCAAATTTCTGGAAATTCAAGAGAGAAAATCCAGAAGATGACGCTAACTTTCCTGCCATCCAAGAGACCACACTCATTGTTTCATTAAGCTTTTCTGATATTTGTAAAGCCTCCAAAATAGTTATGTTCATATAGGCATTTTTGCTCTTATTCACTTTTCACTTTGATTTAAATAATACTCACATTTATTTGGAGACTTTTGATGTAACATTCCTGTCTGGTTATAATGACCTATAGCATCAACTCACTTGTATTTTCTTAGAAAACTATCACCTTTTCTCTTGCACCACTGTGGATGTTTACAGAATTACACAAAGCCTCCATGAAGGCTTACAATATAAACACTTTTATTTATGCCAGAAAATGAGCTGTTTATCTGTTTATGGGGCAAGCTCATCTGTGAAGGAACATCATTAGGTGTAGGTAGGCACTCCATTCAAACATGCATTTATTCATTCAGCTGATATTTATAGAGCACCTACTTGGAACCTGGCATTTTATAAAGTGTAGTAATAGTGACTAAGGTATTAAATGACCACTCCCACCCCCATGGAGATGACAGTTCAGAGAAAGAAGATGAATAGATAGATAGATAGATGATAGATAGATAAGGATATAGGTATAGGTATAGATAATAGTATTACTTTTATGAACAAAAATAGCACAAGGTGTCCTGAGAGGATCAACCATTCCTGTAGAAATGAACTTTAGTTTGGGCTAGAGGGTGAGTAGGAGTTAGCTAAGCAAATGGGAGTGGGTAGAAAGGATTCCAGGATGGAGAAGCAGCCCATGCAAAGGTCCTGAAGTTGGAAGAAAGAGAACACATAAAAAAGTCCGATGTGATCTGAACTCTGAGGCCAAAGGGAAGAGCAGCCAAAATGCAGCTGGAGTTGTAGAAATACATTGCATTGACCTAGACCCCGAACATACCCTCTGTGAGGAATCAAAGGCTCACAACTGCTTCTTTAGTTGGTGATGGCTTCTGTAGTAGTTTCTTGAGCAACAGTGACCTTCCTGGTCTCTGCAGCTCATAGAAGAGGTAGCTTCCAGGGGCTGCAACAGTCAGCAGGTACCACAAAGGTTCCTGGTCCATCTTCTTTTTTCAAAGAGCTCTGGGGCCCCTAGTGACACAATTCCATCTGACTTCAGCACCAGGAATAGAGACAGCTGTCAGATGTCCTAGCTGTGCCCTCTAGTGGCAGGTGGAGTGTTACCCAGCTCTTTTGAAAAGGGTAAACGCCCTCTCAGAGTTTGGAAGTATGCATGTGGGGACATAATGGGTGGGGGGTCGGGGAGGAGAGGAAATTCTACTCTAACAGCCTGTCTTTCTTTCAATTCTCCTATGATTCCTTCTATCCACAGTGTTCACAGCAGTTCACATTAATGCTGTGATAAGTCATTTTAAAGTACATTAAAGGTCAAGGGAATCTCAGAGCTCTGCTTGCGCGCACACTTTCCTCCATCCATCCTTTCTATTGTGACTACTCTTACATCGTCCTCAGTCTCTTTGGGCTCTGTTTGCTCTATCTCTCCATGACCCATCTCTTCTCCTCCTGTAACATAATCTGGGTGAATATCCTTCTTTGATTTAGTGAAACGGTCCACTTAATTTCCTTGGTAACAGAAAGAGCCAAGTACTTTTCTTTTTGGAATCTAGGCATACCACTCAGTTTTACATCTGATTAACTTAAAGCCACAGCACCTAAATCCAGAGGTCATCTTTTTCCTTGTTGATGAGATCTCTCTGCCTAAGCATCCTTTTCCCTCAGCACTTGGGTTTTTGATATGAGATTCCACATGCCATGCTTTAAGAAACTGGGAATAGGGGGAAAGGGTAGGGCCAAGACCGAAGTGAAATGTAGCCCAGACTCATGGTGTATCTGGTTCCCAAACTGACAATAATTGGGTAAGAGATTTGTGTTTCCCGAGTGCTAAGAATGTTACATGGAAGAAACAAATATCAAAGAACGGATGCTAATCTTATCAGAGGGACTTCAGAAAAAAACAGGTTGGTTTAAGAGCTTTCAAGGGAATTGTTTTCTCATGGACATAGGGACCTTTGAAGTTCCTTCAGTGCATGAGTTGTGTCTTCCCTGAGCTATGCCTTACAGCCATAGTGGGGCCTGGTGCTCTAGGCTGGATATGCTTTACCACATCTTGCTCTGGTCAAGGCATGATCCAAAGATATATATTTACTCAATGTCAAAAGGTTTTACCTAACTAAAACTCCAGCATCACCATCCTTTGATAAAAGGGTGAGGGGTCGATTCTCTTTGTTGGTTTTGTCTGTTCACAGGACATTGGATTTGTTCCACTTCGGGAAGCTGGAGATTCCCAGTTTACAGTACTTTTACAGGAATGTGGAGGGACCGTATTTCCAGAATCTGCATCCCCTTTTGTATTTCTGGGTTGATCGTCTGCCTTGTTGTCCACTCTGTACCCGTGAAGCTCTGATCAGTCTCCACACCTTCTAGCCTGATAAGAAAGAAGTCCTAGAAGAATTTTTGAATGAATCCAGGATCTAAATGGTACAGGGATGATATTCCACTGCAACTAGTCTCTATCACTTTCTTTATATAACGACTTCTTCCTCTGTCTTTTGGAGGGTTTTCAGATCAACCTCTGGAAAATCAAAGGGTGTTAAGTAGGCATATTGTCTCAAAAATATCAAAGTTATTATTTCCTGAGGAATTTGAGTTCTATTGGATAAAGTGAATTCAGTATGTTCTCTTATACCATCGCTGTATATGAGAACATATGTATGTATAGGTTGCTGGAAATAGGATTGGAAAGTGAGTCAGTCCTTCCTCATTTGGTCCATTCTAGATAGGTGTGTACTTTGTTGGACTTTAAGAAGCTATAAACTTTCAAAAGCCTCCATGTACATGCCTTATTATGGACAATCACTCATATTGGCCTCCAGTTCAGAAAGAAAGACCCTGAATCTAACCCAGCTATTCCTACATATGCAGTATTTGTCTTTTCCTTAAAGACAGCTAGATTTACTGACAAATTAAAATCTCTTTATGCATAATGAAAAAATAATGCTGAAGTGGCTTTGTTTCAGACAGGAAATAGTTTTTCAACATGTTATTTTAAGTGTTTTGTTCATTATTATAACCAAGTATCCAGGAGTACTCACATGAGATATTCCTTATACATTTTAAATGGAAGTAATGTAAAATGCTAAAAAAAGAAGCAACTTTTGCAATGCAAATCTGGGTAAGGTAATCTGTAATTATGTTTTGAGAGAATGGGTTAAGTGGGACTATGTAGAATATAATTTTTAATTTCTCACCAACGTTAATGTGTCTATATATCAAAACTTATATCTATATGTTTATAAAGTGAGCATGAGGGAAGAGACAATATTTTTGTAAGATGAAAAATTCTGTTTCTCAGTAGCAGAAACAGTAGTTCATGGCTCTTCACAAGGCATGCTTTTTCTCCTGCAGTTAAAGAACCAAAAACATTTTCAAGATAATTTTCATGAGAGGACCTACAGGAGGAAGAATCAAAGGGAAAACTAACTGTATAGTTATACAAACTTGTGAGGTACTCAATTACCTATGACTCAGGACCAATCTCCAATACAATAATGTGGGAATAGTTGGTGCCCTATGTTGGAAGTGAGCCATCCTGCATGGGATCATGAGAACTCATGGAGTAACATACTAAAATTCTTAGCCATTTCTTCAAGTGATGGAAACATACCATGTTTCTAGTTTTTAAGGATGGCATGGAATGTGCAGGCTGATCAGAATGTCTTCTTTTAAAGTTGTTAGGTTAAAGATTAATTATTGCCAATATTTGCCAATACTAAATTGTAATGTACATAATCAGGGTGGTCTCCTACCACCACCTACTACTAAAGATGACCACAGAGTTGTTACAATTATGCTAATTTCCATCTCAGTTTGTTTGGACCGTTTGAGCAGATGTAATGTCTTCAGTCAGAAGATGGGGATAGAATAGCCGTGCGCATTCTGAAAGCCTTGTTTTCCTTTTCTTCGGGGCTTCATAACCTAGCTAAGCATGATAGCTCTCAGGTGTTGAACTCATACTACTTTCCATACTTTTATTTGTGCCACATATAAAAGCTTTTATTTTATCTTCACGAAAACACAGTGAGTAAGGTATCATCTCTATTTTCTAGTTGGAAAACAATATGGCTCTAAGGGGTCACTGGTGATAAAGCAGCAGATTTTGGATTTAGCCCTGTGATCTCTGACTGCAAACCCCATTTTCTTAGTTCCTATGCAATACAGCCTCCAGCAACTACTAGGTTAAGGGAGAGGCATGAGTTCCTTTTCTGCTTTTCTATTGTTAAGGCAGCACTGCTACTCCTGGAGCACTGCTTTGTAGCAGAAGGAAATGATATGTTTTTGATGTATTAAAATACTAACCCATTTCCTCTGGCTTATCACATATAATACAGGAACTCCAAGTATTGTCAATGAAGTCTATGCTCTAAACTTGTAGGAGAGAAACCTCTATGGGCCACATATCCCACCAAAATCTTGGTTGTGGCTAAAGAATCAATGAACCTTCACTATTGAAATAGATGTAAATAAGAATATAAACCATATATGTCATTTATTGAGTACTTACTCTATGCGAGGTACTCTCTCTCCCAAGTTACAAAATGGCATAATACAGAAAGAGCATCCCTCAAAGAGATTATAGTCCTCTTGGTGGAACTCTATGAAAAAGAGTCTAACATGTCTATAAATATCTGTGTGCTTTTCCCTAAACTAGTTAAGAAAGGGTCTGGAGAAAGCATGAGCACACGTAGCCCACCTTGTGGGATTTCACAATACCTGAAATAGAAAAAAATCCTACATTTTTTGGAGAGAGAAGAAAATAAAACACAACAAAATGAGTTAAGAGATGAATGACTATTCTGCCCAGTGTAAGCCTATGGCCAGTAAAGACATTTTTAGGCATGGGACAACTCAGATAGTTTATCTCTTTTGAACTCTTTTTAAAAGAATCACACAAATCTATACAACCATAGAAATGAAAATCCAGCTCAAGAGAGGAGGGAGTAAGTTATCTGAAGCAACAATGAACAGAAAAACCAATGGAATCAAGGCTAAAAAAATAAGTCTAGGTAACCTGGCTGTGAAACAATGTAATAATTAGGGATCTATCACAAAAGGTATCCCCAAAATAGAAGTATGATACATTCATATTCTAAAATTCTATTTCCCATTTAATAAAGATGATATACCTGGATGTACTAAGACGTATGCATCTCCAAGATACTTTGTTGACTGGAAAAATACAAAATGCAAATCATAAAATATGACACTATTTATGTAAAATATTTATACATGAAAAAATAGTGAAAATATTTAGAAACAATATACATCAAAAATTTGAGGTTTTACCTTTGGAGAGAGAGGTGGGATTGTAAGGGAACAGGGGTTGATGATGAAGATAGGCTTTTCATTTTTAGTTCATAAATCGTATAATGTTTAAATGTTTTGATAAACATATATTAATGTACAATTGAATGATTAAAATAATTTTAAAAATAAAGGAAATACCCTGTGGAGTAGCTAAGCAGTAGCTCTTTCATTTACCAGCAGTAATCTTCGATAAGTCTTTTTTGAGCTTCCATATCTCTGCCTGTAAGCTGAAAATAACAATATTGATCTTAAAGTCTGTGTGTGAGTGAGTGAATGAGTGAGTGCGTGTGTGTGGTTTAAATGAAATGCAATGCCATATGTAAGATGCTAATTACAATGTCTGGAATATAGTATGTCCTTAACCAATAGCAGTTAATAGTATGCAACATATATTCAACCTAGGAAATCATAAAGCTGCCAAAATGAAGTTGTAATCACAGAGCAAGGCCGTTTTGTTGATTAGTTATTCACTGATCAGAGATGCTGCTTAAGCATCAGGTTATCTAAAATTTTTGTTTGGCTTAAATACTCATACAGTTGATGAAATAAATACATGATTTTCAAAGTAATCTTGAGATAATTTATATTGAACAGTAATAGATCAACAGTAAATGTGTGGTTTGGTAGAAATTAAAAGGCATCTTATTGCTCTTTTGTAAAAAGAGGGACACAGACATCTGGAGGCGCCTCTAGTTGGAGATGTACATGTAAAAGAGTGAAATGTTTGTATAAAATCTCATAAGGGCAGGAGCATAGTTGAAGTGGCAGTGAAGTTTATTTTTCCCAAGTGGTGCCTTTCAACAATATTTTAACACCTTTTTTTTTTTTTTTTTTTTTTTTT